>NC_068985.1:92852651-92863046 GCF_001194135.2 Octopus bimaculoides | reverse complement strand
TATATATATATATATATATATATATATTGATATATACACAGATACATACACACACACACACATACACATGCACACTGAGTATCTAGATACATAAAAAAGTGGTGGAAAAAATTAAGTCTTTATACATAAAAATTCATTAATGAGGATTACTTAATAAAGACTTATCGCAATATGATTTCCATGTAATAAGAAACTGTAGAGAAAGGAAGAAGAAAGTGAATTTATTGTTCCTATTTCTATAGTATTACACAAATTACACAGATGTTGAGCGAACAGCTGCTGTTTAGTGTACTTCTATAATGCAACTCCACGCAAGAATTTTGCTTAATGCTATTATTCTTTTCAGAGAAAAAGAGCCAATGAAATTTTGCATGTTCAGTGCAGTCAGTTAAATTATAGAGTACATACTTGGTTGTTGCAGTTTAACTCATTCTAAATATGAAGGATATGAGCTGCCATAGTTAGAATTAAAAAAAAATACTGTCAAATTCTTCCCAATATCCAATATTCCAGAAGGATATCAATTCCTTTGTGAGATATCAGCACAACTTATTTAACTTCAGTCTGTACTGAATACATACTGCTGCGTAAAAGGAAACAGATATACATATTGAAAGAGTAGGTTTCAAAACTAGATGGATACTAATAATACATTTTTGTTAATGGAATCATGTTAACAACTGCATTAAAAACAAGGATTGGACCTTGTCAATGACATGGTAACAAATCTCGAGAGTGTATATTACTGAAGATGTAATGACAGGTCTCATGGCTGTAAACTGTCAACAAAATAACACATATCACATGGGTATATTATTGATAGCACAGAAATAGATATCTAAGTATGTCAGATATTTAAAAAGAAAAAAAATTGGGCATTAACATGTATGTCTGTATTTGATTGTACAAATAGGAGGAACAAGTACTCAATAGATGTGTTATTTCGAAGATGATAACACGCCCCATCACCTCAAGCAAAAGAAGAACTGAATTTGGGAAAGGGTAAATTCAAATGTAATTAACACACACAAACACACATCAGTGAGTGTAGTGGGGGTGCGCACGCCTAAATTTATAAACAATGGGAAAAGTTCTCAAAGTTTCCTGATCAGTAAGGATACAAATCAAAGTCAGAGTAGCACCAACAGAGTCATCTGGACACAGCAATAAATTGTGCAGAGAAGGGTGGTGAGCTGGCAGAATTATTAGCATGCTGGGCGAAACGCTTAGCGGTATTTCGTATGCTGTTATGTTCTGAGTTCAAATTCCGCCAAGGTTGACTTTGCCTTTCTTTCTTTTGGAGTCGATTAAATAAGTACCAGTTATGCACTGGGGTCGATGTAACCGACTTAATCCCTTTGCCTGTCCTTGTTTGTCCCCACTATGTTTAGCCCCCTGTGGGCAATAAATAAATTGTCCAAAGAGAGAGAGAGAGGTAGGGAGACAGTGTGTGTGTGTGGGAGAGACGGGAAGTGAGAGAGAGGAAGAGAGACTTAACTGAAAGATTTGTAACCAGTATCAACAAAAAACTTTTAAATAGTTATTGTTCTAGGTCTTTGTGATCTGGTTTGAAATACCTCTCTAGTCAAATTTGGTATTCATCCATCCAGAGTCAGTAAAATACCAGTGAAGTACCAAGGTTAATTCATCCCCTCCTCTCAGAATAAACAACAGTGCACAACATGAAAATTGGGAGTGACCATGTCAAATGTCCTTAGTCCCTCCCACTCAAGAAAATATAAAAAAATGAAGGTGAGTTGAACCAAAGGCTAGCAACTTCTTATTGGGCATGTAACAAAAAGCATAGAAATCAGCATGGATGGTTTAATACTTACAAAACATCACTATCTCTGTCTGTTTATATTAAGTCTGCTTCAGAAAGGATAGTAATGACAGTGACTTCAAAGTTCAACCTGTTAAGCCATCATCAAAGTCACTGCCAATGCTATTGTTGTTAAAGAATCTTCTGTCTTTGACTTGTTTCAATTTTTGTACTGAGGCAATTCTGGGACACAGCCCTGCACAGTTAAAGTGACCCCAGTATTGATTCTTTAAAACCTGGTACTTATTGTTTCGATTCCTTTTGACAAACTTCTAGCAGTGATGGGGAAGAAATACACACATGCACATTGCATACTCAGTTACACAACAGATTTCTTCCAGTTTCTGTCACCAAATCCACTCAGAAGACTTTGGTCAGTCTAGGTTATAATAGAAGACAGTTGCTCAAGGTGCCATGCAGGACTGAACCCAAGACCACATGGTTTGGAAGCGAGCTTTTTACCATACAGTCTGGCTTGCACCTGCCTGTAAATATGTACTCTCCAAAATGTATTGAGTAATTCTTCATGTTAATGTAAAATCGTTTTCATTATAACTTGACATAAAAACAAACATTAATATATATGACATCACCCAATCACACACATAAGAGTTGGATTCTCCTCCAAACCCTGTTAGAAATACAAGTTGTCCCAATAATAAACTGGCATTGTGTTCAGTAGAAAGGTAAGCTGTACTATCTTTCACTGAATTGAAGCTATTCGTTTTCCAAAGAATCAGTCAATACTTTACAGAGTCCAAAACTAATACTGTAATATTTGTCCCCAAATATTTTATTAGAATACATTCACAGCCATTACAGTTCTGCTGAAATAGATAAAACAGTAGAATTGGAAGTGAGCATCTGTTCTATCTGCATCCATACAATTTATTTTAATGCATTTCATAAAATATGAAATAATTAGTGAATATAAGCAATGCCCATAATGAATAAGAATATTTTGAATGTCCAAACTTCCATAATGTTATGGATATGATAGGTTTGTCACAGAGAATGTTGCCAATCATCCTTAGTATTTTTTCTTGAAAAGCCTATTCAAGTATATTGAACTCAATATCATCACTTCAAATCGCACAAGCAAAAGAAAGTGAGCGACAACAGAATTTACAGAACACATTATCTGTTTGAATATTAAAAAGATCATTATTACTGCATCAGAAAAATATGACAATGTATATGATTTATGAGCCTCTTAAATTAGATTAATACCAATATTTCGCAGACACACAATGCCCGAACAAATACCAACCCCAAAATAATTTCTAGCAAAGTGTCTAAATTTCAAGACATAAAAAAAGCTTGCTGGTATATTGATCAAGATTATTTGTAACTGAACAAACTATAGATGTTGTAGCTTAAATGAACACAGTATCTGTTCTTGCAACCTATCTTCAAGCATCATTAAACATAGCACATTTGGCAATGCACCTCTTAGTATATTTCAAATCTTACAAAACAGTATGTGCATATATAATCTGTGGTGATGCGCATTTCAGTATTATAAGATGCACACGAAAAGATATTAAAAACTTAAAGACCACAAATCGTTTAGACATGCAAAACTCATGGATACCAGCCTACTTTGTTATTATAACCCTTGTAACTGCAGGTTAATCTAGCTTTAACATCTAATGGCATTGCAAACTGTTCAGATAATATTTAAGCAAGGCTGTTAATAATGCAGTTATTTTAGTGATTTATACATTAAAATAACTACAGTATTAGCAGATATATAGGATTAAACTCTTGGCTGTATTTTCAATGCCAGCAAGTTGGAATTAAAACTCATGTTCCACAATTAATTACTCTGTTTGTCATCATTGAAAGATTGATCACCTAAGACCAAGCTACTGAACAGTGCAAACAATATGCATTGTTTGCCACTCAGCACTCCACACAGACGAACAAAGTATTACAGAGTGTATGGCATAATCCAAGAACAGGCAGGAATTTAGTATAATCTCAAATATTTGATCATCTAACTTTGTGGAGTACGTATGCTTGACATATTCTAACCAATAAACTCAACAATAAGAACAAATGAATAAAATATTTGATCTCGGTCCCAGAAATAATAAGTTGCTTGGTCGACCTTTCAGAGACTTTAAAAACTATAAGCATCAAATGTTCATCAATGTGTGCCAGTCTGCTAGATGTAGAAGCTAAATGCCTATCAAATCACACTGTAACACACTAGGAAAATAAACAGCACACAAAATGGCCAGAAAGTCTTTGGTTATATATCTCCTTAATTAGGGAAATCTACCAAAGACTCTTGAAATATTTCCTCATTAACATATAGCCTATAGTCTCCAGAAACAGCAACCATAAACAGTGATAAAACAAGTCTTGTGTAATGCCAGCTTTAATCTATACTCTTTTATTCTTTTGTTTCAGTCATTTGATTGCAGTCATACTGGAGCACTGCTTTTAGTTGAGCAAATCGACCCTAGGACTTATTCTTTGTAAGCCTAGTACTTATTCTATCAGTCTCTTTTGCTGAACTGCTAAGTTACAGGGACATGAACACATCAACATTGATGAGTTATCGTTTTCTTTGCCTGCTTGACTCCAAACAAAGCAGAAATAAACCCTCATATAAACTTGTAACTTTTCTCAGCATTATATTTAGAATATTTCATATATAAGAAATACAAATACAGAGTTAAAAGAAAATATACAAAAATATATTTAACACAGCTTTTCCTACTTGGTTAATCAAAGTTTAGTATGAACCATGTTGTCTGTAGAGCCAAGTCCATTCTTTAAAAATTCATGAAACATCACACACAAAAACGCACACAGCAAGACAAAACAAGATTTAGATTTTGGCTGTATAATAAAGTAATCTAAGTAATTTCTTTTATAAAATATTCTAACTACAGTAAATACAGTCTCATACACATTGGTTCGCAACATATCAGCAATGTAAAGGCATTAATCAGTATGTAGAAGGGTGTTGACCATTTGGAAAGTATCCATATTGCAATGGGAGTGAGGAGATAGTTTAGACTGATTAAATAAGTAGTATTTCAGCCTTCACACAGCCACAAAATTGTATGGCACTCTGCCTAGGATTCCACTCAATTACATACCATTTTCAGATAGCAAACTACATAATATGATGCACAGCAATTGAATTACTCTCATGTTTATATTGATATGATATATTTCTAATTCATTATTAACCTTTGAAAATATATATTAATCAAACAATATCTACTAATTTCAGTAGGCCTACTTATCACAGAGAAATATTTTCAGAAGTTAATTTGAATGTGAAACAAATTTGTAGGTATAAATGCCTCACATTAGAATTCACTATATCATCAATTACAATCTATTACATAAATATTAATTGCACTTAAAGAAGGAATGCATTTCTCTTTACATCCAACACGAAAGAGAAATTTATGATTATCTGATTTATCAATCTTCACACACACAGGTACCCATTTTCATTTTTTATGTTTAATTTCCATGCTGGAATATCCTACTGGGGGCTGTTATTTTAGTAGAATGATTCTTGCAATGTCAGTCTGTATGGTTTCTTGAACTGGATAACCTCCACTTTATTAGTGTATTGGGTTTATTTTAAGATAGGAATACAAGAGAGAGTGTCTTACCACCTGTTTCTTTGGGAGGAGCAAGAGCCGTAGGCTCTCCAATGTGAGATGCCTTATGATTAGGAGATTGTAGAGTACTCATAGCTAAGACATGTTGACCAAGGAGGAAAAGCCAATAGGGAATGGTGCTAGTAGTGAGGCCAGGAGAGTGTGAGAGGAATAAGTGCCAAAGGAGATCAATATAATCTGGGGCATGATCATTTAGTCAAGAGCTAAAGGATGGGGAGTGGAAGAGAGGGTGATGACATCAGAAGGAACTGGGTAGGAAGAGTAGGATGAAACAGCAGGTTATTTTGAGGGAAATCAAAATAGCAATAGAAATGGCTTCCAGGGGAGGAGTATAATAGCTGATAGTAAAGAGGGTAAGAAGAATGTACTAGACAGAAAGAATTATGGAAGCATTAAGAATTACAGAAAAAATAAGTTTTATAGATGGTCCAATGCTGCCTTATGCACTGGCCTAAGAGGCATAAACACCCACACACATAACATCATGCTGGCATGACTCAGTTGGGTTGTCATCATCTGACTTATCCAGAATTACTACATTTCTAGAATAGTTGAAGACTGTATTTCACATATATGCTCAAATTTTGAGGGGGTTTTCACAGCTGAATACTCTACTTAAAACAGCTAATGTCTGCCATTTAAATAAGTAAGCAACATTACTGAATGCTTGCTGTGGATTCCCCAATAACTTATTGTAGATCTCGTTCAAGTCAGAAAAAAAGCTCTATTTTTATCTGACAAAGTATAACTGCAGTCATACAGACACATTGAGGTAATTCATGGGTGTTATAACTAATAATGTAACAGATGTGAATCCAAAGACCTAGTCAGCAATGTAACATGAGAATCTATGATAATGTATTTCATACATTTTTCTTTCAATAAAGAATAGTGTTAATTCATAGATTTCACCAACAGAGATATTATCAAATATAAAATACATATCTTTATATTTATAATATCAACTTAGACAGCTAATTTTGGAATACATGCTTCCATTATAATTACTAGAACACAAATCAACATTGCAGTGTGATTTACAATAATAATACAATAGACTAATATTAAAATGTATTAGTGGGAAATGTTAGTTTAATTAGAATCAGAAGTGGCATGAGTGGGGATAGCTTCTTTTATCATTCAGTAATTTATCATTTTGGCAACTATTTTTAAGACGTTTATAAATTTTCTATAAAATAATATAAATTATACAAGGAAATGAAAATAATTAGTTTTCTATTGACTGAAGAAAAATCTTGTAGTAAATTCTTTTATATAAAACCATGACAAATGAATCAGAAAATCTAAAAAAAACCCATAATACTGTCAAATAAGATGTCTTTCAAACAAATATACCGATATAATAAAAGTCATTCAATGTAGACTTAAACTAATAAATGCAATATTACTTGTAGTATAAGTGACTAAATCATTAATATAGTCATGTTACTAATTAATGAAGTACTAAATATTCTGGATTAGGTAGGGATGCAACATTACCTTTTCTGCATTTACTACTCAGTAATGTTTTAGGGTTTATTGTTATCCACCAAGTATTATTGTTTAGTTTTTCCTAAATTCAGCAAAAGGACTTCAGAACTTGATTCTTTCCAGCCCATATTTTTAAAGGACAATATTATCCACATGTTTCAATTGTCTTTGGAAATAAGAATTTAATGGCATTTAGGAAAATAACTACTTCATATTTGAGCCAGTATTTGGGACATACCTTACAAAAAAGTTCAAACATAAAATTCAGATCTTAATTTAAATATGAACATTGTTAGAACTGTATCATAGAGCCAAAGGCTGTCTCAAGCAAGTTGGTATAAAACAGGTTACATAAACAGCTACATAATCATAAACTTTTAGGGAAAAACCTCGACTTCACATTTATTGTACAAGAATCCAAAACATACATAAGTATCATGCACACATCATTATAATTTGTTCATATTCAATAGATAAACCTAGATGCAGCCAACCACAATATACCTCACTAGGAAGAACAATTTCACACCAAAAATAGTAAAATTATTTTTACACACACATGCAGGAACGACAGTACAGTTAAGAAGTTTGCTTCATAAATGGTTACGGGTGTAAAATACCACCAAGTGTTTTCTACTATAACCTCCCAATGAAATGTTATACACACAAACACTATGAAATGTACTTGAAGACCCATTCCTCAGTCTTCAATCTGCTGCCTAGTTTAACATTGACACCTGACCCTTAGGTACCTTTAGCAGAATTCATTCTGTTGGAAGCATTAGGGCCAAGCTTCCTTAATTCCACCAGTCATTAAGAAAAAAAAAAACCATGATTATTAAAAAATTGAGAACCTTAAAAAAAAAAAACTGAAATACTTAGGCATAACTACGATCAATGTACTTTTTGGTTCATAGTAATAATAGTCTAAAAATGTAGCCTTTGACAAAAGATGAAAAAGCAAAATGCAGTTCATAGAGGTTATATTCTAACTATTCAGCCAGAAAATGTGAAGACAGAAAACCATTATGATGCAAAAGTTTTAAAATATGTGAATATAAGAAAAATGTAAGGAGAAATACTGATACAATATTCGTCACGTCTTTTTATTAGAATATGTTGTAAACATTTCCTTGGTTTATACTTAAGAGAAAATTAGTTCTTCCTCATTGCAAAAAATGTATCATAACATTCTCTTAAGATTGGCAAACGTTATTGAAAATCCTCAGCAAGCATTCATTATTTTTGCTTAGTCATCATCCAAATGTTAATTGCAAATTTTTATTTCCTATCACAGGCATAGATTTTTTTTTCGAAAATTATATTTCATAGATTTTATTGTTCAAACCTTTCACTTAAGCTGGAAACATCTTTTAAATGTATATTTTTAGGAAAATATATAAACATACATGATGGTTTCCATAAGCAATATATTTGCACTTCATTTTAAAAAGTTTTAAAATCATAATAAAACCCACATGAATACATACGTTTGCATTCTGCATGCATATACAAGCCATTACCACACACTATTTTCTTCTTTAATTTCCTTTCACTTGTTGAATAAATATAAATATATGAACTATGAAGAAATATATCTAAAATTATGATAAATAAAATAAAATTTGCGAATCCATTCCATAAATATGTTAGTTATAATTGAATAAATAATATGAAAATCTAGATGTCTTCATATCATTTCATTCAAAAGCTTTTCCATATAAAATGATTATAGCCATGTACTTAACAAGTGGCTGGACTAATGAAAGCATACTGAGATTTGATTTCTAAACATTCCAACTACAATGGTGTTGGATAATAATTCATTTTTTTTCTTCTTTTCTTTCCTGTGAAATTTTGATGAAAAAATATGCAATAAATGTCAGCAGTTACTTGAGTTTATTATTTTTAATTTAGAAATACTACAAAATCTTAAAAATGATTTACAGTGTTACAATGAAACAGAAATTTGTAAACTGAATGAAATATAGCAACCTGGCGTCAGTAGAAAGGAGGGGAAAAAAGGTGGGTAAAAAAATCAATAAAAAGTATTCAAAATAGTGGAATGGAACCGCTATAGTAAAAACAAAAGGTGATTTTCAATGGATAAAGTTTTACCGAGGACTTTTTACACTTAACGTTGTGAAGTGTACTGCAACAGTAAGAATATAAATTTTCTAACTCTGCTGTCTTCATATAAACCTACTTAATATAGGTTTATTCTCTTTCAATCATTTCAAACACTCCCAGTATTTACAAAGAACCCAAACTGAGCACTGTGAAATACTTTCTACAACTATTTTTACAATGCTAACATTTTCAGAACATTAACATCAAAAACTATCTTAAGTAGTTATTCTTAGACTAAGTTCCCCAGAATAACAAAAAGAAATGAAGATATATACTTTACTATTTAGATGTCCAATCATTAAAGACACCTATCATATCATTTGAACACAATATGAGATGCAGTTCCTGCATGAATTATTTTCTCCATCCCTGAGATGGAGAAAACAAAACTATATCCTTTTATTACTTGTCACATATGTTATGTATTCACTGAAACATATTGGCAGCTCTCCATCTGGCTGCACCTTACCTCCAAAGTACAAATCTGCTTCAGTTTCCAAACTCCTGTATCCAATCCTTTACAAAATACACCTTATACTTAACAAATGACAAGAGTATAAATAACTAGCAAAACAGAAAGGGAAAGAAAAGAAAACTACGTGCACATACATAACTGATATAAATATGCCAGGTAATATTTCTCACATACCATTCTTGGTAAAAATCTGAGCAGCAACTTTCTGCAAGTTATTTTAATGCTCAAAACATGTGAGTGAGAGCTGTCTAGAACCAGTTGGGGTGGATAGGAATTTGAGATTGTTATCATTAATACAAAGTTTAAAAATAATGTAGTGTTTAAGAATAAATCTAAAGCTTGACAGAATGAAGAAATAAATGCAACATTCTAAAGAGGTGCAGTGGGAAAAACAGGGTAAAAAAAAAAAACAAGAATAGATGTAGATAAAGATGAAAAAAAGGAAGGGTATCTTCAGCAAGTATGGAGGTGCAGAGTCCATGTGGATAAAGGAAAGTAGCCATTGATTATGTAACCTGTCAAAATGCACTCATGTTAGACATTGTCAAAAGCTTTTCTCAACTGATGGACACTAACTTTGTCATATTTTCACAGGTAATAGCTTATGTGTGCCGTGAGGAAATAATTCCCAATGCCTTGCAATGCTTGTGTTTATGGCCAGTGGAGGGAAAGGTTATACAAGATAGAGTAAGAGGAAATCCTTTACATCTGTATCCACTACCTTCAAGCAATAAACATTTCATCTGAATGATAATTGAAAACCTGAGATAGAGTACATAGTGTATATATATATATATATATATATATATATATATATATAT
>NC_068985.1:92849859-92852419 GCF_001194135.2 Octopus bimaculoides | reverse complement strand
TATATATATATATATATATATACATATATATAATGTGAAGAGATTAACTAAGGAAGAATAAAAATATGCTACAGACCTGTCCCTCTGTACTTGTAAAAACTTACAGAAAACTGATTATTGTGATGACAATGACAAAAGTGATGAGAATGATATGGCATAGGAACAGTTGCCAGCAGACACATTAACTCAAGTACTAAATGTAATGTTGCACAACAAACAGCAACAATGTAACAGAGTCAAAACTAGCCTTTCTGAACATGTTTAACAGATAGCAATTTTTAAAAGCATTAATTATCAAGCATGGTTTTGCAATAAACAAGTAGAAATATTTCTTTCCAATTAACTACACAACAGCTAAATTATTTCCAAGCTGTATTCAATGTTTGTCTTAGTTTCAGTGTACACCCACCAAACCCTACTTGATAACTAATGCCAAATTGAAATCATTTCTTCCTCATTGGATTTATATGAGTGGAAGAAATTCTTCCGCATGAGAGCTCTGCTTGTAGACAGACTTGATTTGTTATCAATGATTATGTAATCTTTCAGCCTCCAAGATATTTCACAGATATTGTTATTTATGTATATGGACATAAAACAGCACAATACATTTCAACAAATTTTAAAGGAAAATTAATTGAAATGCTAAAATCCAATTAATAGGCAAAAGAAATACATGCAATCTACTTGTTTACGTTTGTTTTATATTTAATAATTTTTGCATTATTTCAAATATAATTAAGATGGAAATAACCATTAAAAGATTATAAATTAATTTTATATATTATTCTTTTTACTTGTTAATACCAATCAAAGAAAGTGAATATCCAATCCACAGAGACTATAACCAGTATTATCGAAATCATCATTCATTTTCCATGCTTTCATAGGTTATGTAAGTTTGCTTCATCAGATTTATTCTATCATCAACATAATCTTATGATTACATTCTCCGCATTAGGATGTGTGTATTATAACATGGTTCATAACTAGATACAATACAGAACAGCATGCATAGCAGGCATACATACAAAGTGTGTGTGTTTGTAAGAGGGAAGAGAGTGTTATGCAAAAGAGAGGAACACAAATGGAGAAATGTACAAAAGGGAGAGAAAGAAAGTTTAAGGAAGGTATTAGCAGTAGGATATATATATATATATATATATATATATATATATAGAGAGAGAGAGAGAGAGAGAGAGAGAGTGAGAACCAGTAGATATTGAGAAGGAGAGCTATGAGGCATGTAATATATGGAGACAGAGAGATATAAAAGACCTAACACTAATATGGGAAGCATGTAGTTTTGATTGCGTAGTATTTAATAGAAAACAGAAGAATATATTGAACATTTCTTAATCTTATCCAAGCAGAAGTTTAAACATGTTCAACTGTCAAAACATCGGGTTGATAACCAGAATTAGTTATTAAAGTAATACAGACTGGGGCATTGTGTAGAACACCAACAAGCATATAATCAGCTTTCTCTGGGGCCATTAACATGTGGTGTGTCAACTGAAATCAATGTCTGTTGTTCAAACTTATTTCCAATACACAGATTATAATCAATTATGAATGGCTTAGAAGTTAAAAACATAAAAAAAAAGGAAAAAATCATAATGAAACCCTTGGTTGTTCTCCGCAACCATTGGTAAACAGCTTTATAAAATAAATTGCAACTGATATGTTTAAGAGATTTCATTGCAATATTTAAAATAAAAAATACATACTAATTAGAGTACATCATCTGTTTCATTGTTGAAATTTAAGAAGACATGCATAAGAAGTACAATGATAAAACAGAGGCATTGAGTATGCAACAACCGGAGACAAATATGTTGGACATATCCCACAGGATGTACACAGCAATTTACAAGTAGAATATGAGTTGAGAAAGTGACACAGTAATATAGGCAGTAATTGATGATGTTAGAGAAGCTAGACAAACTGGATGTAGATGGACAGGCATATAAATGAATGATGTGTGCTGGTTGAAAAAAAAATTACATTATCTGATTGATGGTGTATGGTATGCAGTGAAAAGATACACCAACAATGACATGAAACAGAAAATGTAATATCAGATTTGACAATGCAAGGACTCACAGAAGGGAATGATATTGTAATAAAGTAAATGATGCAAGCTATCCCATGTTGCAAACTCAGGCCAACGTAGTGAGATAACATTAAAAATAAAGCAAAAAGTAAATGAATAACGATTTTACATATATATATATAAAGAGAGAGAGAGAGAGAGAGAGAGCAAGAGACCCTTTCTCTCTTTTACACACACATACATACACTACTTTGTCTTATCTATTACATACAAATATTCCATTTCAACAAAATATCTTAGAATGTTTAAATATAGGTGCAGGAGTAGCTGTGTGGTAAGCAGCTTGCTTACCAATCACATGGTTCCGGGTTCAGTCCCACTGCATGGCACCTTGGGCAAGTGTCTTCTACTATAGCCTCGGGCTGACCAAAGCCTTGTGAGTGCGTTTGGTAGATGGAAACTGAAAGAAGCCTGTTGTATATATATATGTGTATATATATATAT
>NC_068985.1:92841127-92849837 GCF_001194135.2 Octopus bimaculoides | reverse complement strand
TGTGTGTGTGTGTGTGTGTGTGTGTGTGTGTGTTTGTCCCCACCGCCCAACATCGCTTGACAACCGATGCTGGTGTGTTTACGTCCCCGTAACTTAGCGGTTCAACAAAAGAGACGGATATAATAAGTACTAGGCTTACAAAGAATAAGTACTGGGGTCAATTTGCTCATCTAAAGGTGGTGCTCCAGCATAGCTGCAGTCAAATGACTGAAACAAGTAAAAGAGTATACTAAGCTTCATGATAATCCCCATAGCTATTTGAAATCTGCTCTCCATGCTAGCCTGGATCAGATGGTTCAATAGGATCCAGTGACTCAGAGGACTATGTCTGTTTGACAGGATTTCTAAGGATGCCTCCTTCTCTGACGCCATCTGCTTTATAGCGTGTACTGGGTGTTTTTTTTTTTTTTTGTAGCACTTGCACTAGTGAAGTTGCCTTGAAACTTGCAAAACTTAAAGGGCCAAACTGAAGGAGTATACGAGAAAAAGAGGGACATAGGGTGATTGTCATTGGAAAGGAGATGTCAGGAAGCATGAGAGTAGGCCAAAGAGATGAGAGGGTGTTGAGATGGAAAAGCTAAGGAGAGAGAACAGAGAGGCAGAGAGGGAGTGTCATATGGCAATGGGCAAGCAAGATAGCATCACAGGTGAGCCCATGTTTCACTAACATGCAACATTGCTGTTTGAACACAAAAACAACACACTCTGCATTTCAGTATGAGAGAGAATGCCTTTGTTTTTAACAGAGATAGCAGCTCTCTGAATTTTTTCCAGTCATTTATTATCTTAGCTACTTTACCTTCAGAACAACTACCTGACATGAACGATATTGCTAATTGTATCAACAATGTAATGGAAGCTATTTACTACTTCAAGTGAACCACCCAATCACTTATGAGAATCTATGTCTAATATACTCTAAGTACATATTGCCCTAATGAATCTCTCACATACAAGGCCTGCTTTCTCTCTTAGTCTGCCTGTGATTCAGTCATTCAGATTAAAAGCATCATCCATAGAATAAACTATCAGGTTAAAACACACACACACACACACACACACACACACAATTCAAATACAAAAATATATTGGGTAATTCAATATACAATTTCTTGACATTAATATCAGTTTTTCTGTTTTAGAGATATCAAGATGAAATTAAAACTAGGCATGTGCATGCCCTGTCCTTACCCCTGAACCAAGATTTTTCTGTACATTTATCTTGTCAAATACATCAATAGAAAGCAAGAGGAATGATTTATGATGCTAAAAGTTATTAAAATGCAAGTGTCTCAAGGGAAAAACATCAAAAATTTATCTTGGTGAAAATACTGGTTCCCAATGAGAAAACAAAAAGACCTTTTTTTTTAGGAATTTTGTTTATTTTAGATGCAATTAGGCTACATGGATTGAGTAAAAATAGTGGGGATGTGTTTTTTGTTGTTTTTTTATATAAAGTCTGGTAGAGTTTAAAAAGTGTTGCATGTGTAAAATGTGAAAAGGCTAAACCCAAACGCAATAGCAATCATTGAAGAGTAATAGCCACAATTAGAAATCAATAGAAGTTTCCTTACCTCTTGTTCTATTGTTAAAAATTGTAAAACAATGAAGGCTACCATAAAGAAATTAACAGAAAAACAAACGAAAAACCTTAGGAAAATATTCATGCAAACTGCTGACATAAATTATGAAAATTAATCCAGCATAAGTCAGGAGATAAGTTATATGAAAAGAGTGTTTTGAATAAGAGAAGGAAAAGCTAAGTGAATTCTATCCCATTTACCAAATGGATTGAAATCTATAATTCTTTAAACTAATACTAGCTTGCATTAACAATTCTGTTCTGGCAATGTTTGGTACAGTAAAACATAAGACAATGTGGAGAGTTTTAACCTAAATGAAAGATCTAGGTAGACTTATTGCTAATGATATTCTACAAGACTCAATTTCCAGAGTACTTGAAACCTGGTTCTAAAAGCTCCAATGTGACAACATCATTCAATAGTACATTATTTACATTATTTACATTTGACAGATATTTGTCTTCATCTTGTTTGTTGTTAACACAACATTTCGACTGATATACCCTCCAGCCTTCATCAGGTGTGATGAGGAAATTTCAAACCTTGGTTCTCATTTCTAAGGTATTTTTTGATATTATTATTATTATTATTATTATTATTATTATTATTCAGGTCACTGCCTAGAATTGAACTTGGAATCTTGGGGTTAGTAGCCCACGCTCTTAACCACTATGCTGAAAAAGGAATTATGTCAATAAGACTCCAAGCCCATTATTGAATGTACTAAGGATTGAAAATGGTCGAAATTAATTGGATTTGTATTTAGAAAACTGGATATTTTATTATTTCAAGATAAACATTTTTTTTTTTCTATTTCAAGTGCTCAATCACTATGTAAATGTTGGTGTGTGTGTGTGTGTTTATGCATCCCTACTCCTCCGACTTAAAATCAACCTGCCCAACAAAATTATCATCAACAGCTAGGATCACAATCAACATTATCAAATTATTGAGTTAACAATACTTCATTACATGTCTAATTAATAATAATAACAAAAAATGCAACACAAAGTTTGAAATATAAATTTTCTTTTTAATGAAATAAAGAAAATAATGCAACTGGATAATGAAACAGTGATATGTGTCAAATAACACAAACTGTATTGACTTTAATTAAGAAATGAATAATGCTCTGTACCTGGAGCAAGCTTTCTACAGAAACAATAATTACTACAGTAGAACAAAAAATAAGCGCAGTCATATTTTATATATATCATAGCAATGTACATTTTTTTCATTTTCTTGTATTTATTCATTGAATTATTTATCCTAAATTCTCTCTAACTCTTTCAATCCAATAAGATACTGAGTAAAATAAAATGAGTGTGAATAAATTTATTTTTGCTCTAAGCAGTTTCTCTACAAAGTAGTACAAGTGTATATATTACAGCAGAACTTATAATTTCATATTCACCAAACTTAAAATTTAATTACATGGATACATAGATTAATCAATTGTTAGAAATTCATGAAAGACAACGTTTTGACAAACAATAACAGAATTATTTTTAATGGCGAGGAAACATACCAATAGAATTTTCTCTCCATCTTTAAAAGGATGTTAGAGTGAGCTGAAGTAATTGTTTATGCAGCTGAATACCTTCTACTTGTAGGAAACTCAAGCATAGAATTAAGGAACTGACATATCTGTCATACAAACTGATGTAAGAGTACAATGACTTCAACACAAACAGTGAGCAAGTGGTGAGTAGTAGACAAGCTTCACCTCGTAGATTAGATCAGTTGGACAAAATAAATCAATTTCTAAATCTCATGTCATTCCTCTAACTAAATGATTGGATCATGCTATGTGTGGCATCAAAAGTACTCAATTCCCAAGTAAGCTAGTTCTGGTCATAAGTTATTTCACTTGAATATTTCCATTCATAAATTATTTCACATAAATATCCAAAAGTTAAGATTGACTATCAGTTGATGGAAACTGCTCAGCACAAAAAAGTAAGACTATTTGCAGTTTATCACACTAAAGCTGTAATAGAAATGGAGCTTGCAAATGAGTCCAACTATCCAGCCAATCAATAGTTCATATTCTTAAACAATGCCTTGAATACATTTAATTTCATGTGAACTTCAATCATATCGTTTATTGTTAGTTTAAAGAGTCTAGACAATGTTTTCTTATTTCATACAGATATTAGGTAGAAAAACAGAAGCCATAACAGTAGAAATGATGCTTCATATTTCTTCCAATAAACTGTGAATAGAAACAGAATATAAAGTAATATATAAAGAATGTAAAATGATACTTGTCATTGCAGTTATGGTAACCTAGGAACATGTTTAGAACAGCAAAGAGAGAACTATTTACTTATACAAATTAAAAATGAATCAATGATAGGAATGTGATTCACTTGAGAAGCTATTATTAAATATGTAATCTAGAAAACTGTATTTTAATAAGTAATATTCCTTGATATAATATAAAAATGAAATATAAAATTATAAATTGAGATTAAAAGTGAGAATTACAGAAATCTAATTTTAGTAGACACAATTTCCAAATTTTCTGCAACAAATAGAACAAAATGTGTACGAAATGAAGGGATGTATGTTAAGTATAGTAGCATACCAGTTAAAATAATTTTAGACACCTGTGAAACAAACAATGTGAATTAATCACATTGCACCTAAAATTTAAACCCATTTCATCACATTCTATTTTCTTTAAAACTATGAAAATAAATATTCACTGAGATATTTTTTTTATAGTCATGGGTCATATATATATATATATATATATATATATACATACACACACACGCACACACACACACACATATATATATATATATATATATATATATAAGCTCAAAACAGTTCACATCAAAAGATTTTTCACCTTCAAAGATTAATATAAAATTCAAGTTAAAAATATTTTGAAATAACTCTAAGGAAAAAAATGACTAGCATTGAACCATGAAAAGATAATATCTAGATGATATTTTAAACACTAATGGAGCCTATATCGAAAAGATTCATCTCGTAGAAAATTCTTGACTAGTCAACTTTTAACTGACAAGACACTCTTCATAGGAGTGTTTTTCGCTGCAAGGTAGAATTATACCATTAAGTCTTGTAGCAGAAAATCAGTCTGTGAAACATTTTTAGTTTAACAAAATTATGGAAGAAGAAAATTGGAAGTTCAAGTAAGTAAAATCCTCAAGTCAAAAATTCATTTCAAACTGATTTGACAAGTGTGATAGAGAAACAAATCTAAGTTTTAAATAAAATAAGACATAAAATAAAAACTTGTAAACATTAGAAGATAAGTCAACAAAGAAAAGGAAAACAAAGGAAGAAACAAATTTTTGAAGAAATACATTACAAACTTTAATCTCTATTAAAGAAATTTGATAAACAAAAATAAAAAGTTTTAACAGAAGTATTTTTAAAATTGTGCACATAATTTTAGATCAACTTAAGTGGAAATTCTTAAGATATTGTGGTCATGTGCTGTAAAATGTTCTATTTTAGCGAAAATGTAAATGAAAGCAAGAGAAAATAATATTCAAAGTGAACTTTTGAATGGCATTTTTCATTGCATTCCTTGCAATATAATGTCTGACAGGGACTCAAGACAAAAACAAATCTTAAGCAACTGAATAATTAAATATTCTTGGAGTTAATTCCTATTAATATACAGAACAATTATTTCATTTTATTTGACAAGAAATGCGAACTGATACACATGTAATAAATCCTAGAGACTTTTTTAAATACTTAGATGATAAAGTAGTTATAAAAAGGGAAAATAATTGTGTTATTATACAGTTTGTATGCAAAATCAACACAGCTTTATATACCATTTATTTATAAAGGATGAGCTTTTGATTTGAATTTATTTTGTAGACAACTTATTAATACCTGAAAATCTGAATACTAATCAAATTGTGCAATCCTGTTACTAACAAAGAACTTTGAAAGCCATATCAATTAAGAATTCATTTTGTCAAAATGCATCAATCACAGACCATTTAAAATTTATAAAGATATGCTCATTTTTTTCAAATTATCTCATTTTTCTGCTGATCAATTTTCTCACTTATGCTAATTCACACAACATTCAGTTGTTTCAAAGAATTTATTCACCAATTTAATGCTAACTTCATGAGATTCAAAACTCAGATTGATGATCCAAGTGAAAATTGTTTTATAGAAAGGAATATATGGATGAAACTTGTTTATTATGAACATATATATTTGCAATTATAACCTTCATGCGATTTGACTAACAGATATCAACTGCTGAAAAGAAATGTCTGTATTAAATTATTCTGCTACAAGGTGAATAAAATACAGAGCTACAATGTTAATCAATCAACAAGAGCAGCTGAATTTGCATAAATAATGTGTCAACTTTAAATCTTTAAGCATTAATCATTCTTTACCTAATAGAACACAAATAACATGATGAGAATAAAGAGGAAGAATGCACTTAAGATGTGTTATTGCTTATAAGTCTATAATCCATCACACTGTCAATCTTAACTTTTTCAAAATTACATCATTATGCAACACTTCTTCATAATTACATCATTATGTTTCACTTAGCTTCATCTCTAGTCATCATCTCTTAAATTATCCCTGAAAACATACACATTGCTAGTCTTTAGTCGGAAATAGAGAGTGTCTATGTTTGCTGGTCTCTATATAGTCAACAGAAGTGATTAACAAAAGCATGGTACACTAGGCCATACTTGCTTGTAAGTGACAGCTAAGCTTCAAGAAGTCAACAAACTATGAGAGGTCTTATACAGAAGAGAGTAGATTCCTAAAGGTCAGAATAGAGGAAGGCTTTCCAATCTTCTTTATATTTAAATAAGCTAAAAATGGAAGGTAAATGGGCCTGATTCAGTTGTAACAAATGTTCCTAGATAAAACACAGTGTGTGTGTGTGTGTGTGTGTGTGTGTGTGTGTGTGTGTGTGTGTGTGTGTGTGTGTGTGTGTGTGTGTGTGTGTGTGTGTATGTCAAGGAATAGGATACCTAACAATGCTCAGAGACAAAACTGATTGAAATGTAGCATAGGATGTAAGTTTCATAAAACAAAACAAAACAAAAAAAAGTCTCTTCTCTAAAGATGAAGTTAATAGTCCAGTAAATCATAATTGTAGATAAAGAAATGTCGAAATTTGGCAGACATTGGTAATAAAAGATAGTTCAAATGTCAAAACATTGAATGAAATCAGAGTGGTAAAGACAGTTCATACACAGGAGGTGGAGAACAATCATTTTTAGCAAACGCTAACTTAAATATACAAAAAGCACCAAAATTTGACAATAAAAAGAAGAAGAAAAAAAGGTTGCCCATTTTTAACTGTATAATCATAACTCATTTCAGAAAAAAATGTTGGTAAGTATGATTTTATACATAGATTTCTGTAAAGTTGTGAAAGAAAAATAAATAAATAAATAATGCCTTTGTTTTATGACTCAAAATCATAATGTTGAAATCAGTTGTTTTCAGACAGATTTATAAATTGTGATTGAGTTGAGAATCATAGCCTAATAAGCCCTCCAGGCAATGGACAATTTGGTGGAACAAAACAGAGAATCAACAGTATCTATCAGTAAAAGTGATTGTATGTTGCACATTATAATTGGATAACGGAAAAAATAAAAAGATTTTAAAAATTACTGAATGATAAGACATTTTTATTTCCTAATTTCTAAAATATATGTACATAATAAATATTAGAAAAAAAATAAACATTTTTGTACTATATATTTATTGTGTGAATTTCTTCTGAATTAAACAACTTTAAAATGTAATTAAAAGGAAGCAGCACTATATTCGAGAAAATTTCATTTGATTGTAACTAAATAGGATGCGAGAGAATAAAAAAGCAGATTATATTATTTACAGACTAATTTTATCTTGAAGACAATGTTAAACAATATCAAATGATTCTAAACTGAAGGTAAATGATTACAAACCAATGAATAAAATAAACTGACATCAACCATCCAGATACTAAATCTAGAAAACAATACTATTTCAGATAGTTTGATGGTTTGGGTAACTCAAAAATGTAAATAAATTTATTTCAACAAAAAGAAAATACTGATTTTTGCTTTAATAAAAAAATAAAAAAAGCAAGAAAAGAAAATCTATTTAAATATCTAAGTAGGTCAAATACATTTGCAGAAACTTTGGATATATTGAATCCCAGCCAAAATATATGAAAATTAATGATGCCTACTAAATTAAGCATGCAAAATTTATTACTTCAACAAAGATTTGTTACGAGAACTGAACTAAGAGATCCAAAATTTCACATACAACAGTTATCTGTTTCTTTCACCTGGTATATCTATCTTGGAATATTTCCCAGTCTTGCACGATTTGCAATTTTGTATATCCTAATATGGTTTACAGTTTTTTTCCTCTCTATAATTCAGAAAACTCTGGAAGAGTTCCACAATCTTTGCAGTGCTTTTTGAATATATGTAAAGATATATCTGAAATAATGTTATTGTTATATCAGCTGCTAACACTTTGGTACCAATGATATTTTACATCAAAATACTTCAAGTTTTCTCAGATAGCAATAAGCTACTTGAATTTCAGTGACAGTTAGTGTTTATTTACTGCAGAACTACTGTGTGAGTTAAGCTGCAACAAGTCTAATTCAAATATTATGGCCCAAGGTATTTTATAGTATAGTATTATAATTTTCCAATAGCACACTTGTTTCAATAATCATGAAGGCATTCTTCTTTATTTGAAGCATGTGTTAGGCTTTAAAAGCTGATTACATGACTTAGAAAATATATAACTCACATCACAAAATGTAAAGAACAAACATGACAATTAGACAGAAATTAAAATATACTTGTCATTTTACTGTAAAAAAAACAAAAGATAAAAGCAGAATCATGATGGTAGAAACCTGAATATTTTTTTATATTTTTCACAGTTCTTTGTCAAGTGATTGATATTAGTAAGACACATTCACCAATAGAAAATCATGTTGCTATATTTCCAACAAACATAACTAAGGGGCCGTCACCCTATACATGTAACAATATATTAAACATGATAGGAGAAGAAGAGAAAGGAAGTCAGCAATGAACTATAAAATACTATATATATATATATATATA
>NC_068985.1:92837450-92841086 GCF_001194135.2 Octopus bimaculoides | reverse complement strand
ACACACACACACACACACACACACACACACACATATATATATATATATATATATAGATATATACACACACACACATGCACATATATATATATACACACACATATATATGCACACATGTGCACATTCACACGTGCCAGTGAATGGAGAAAAGAAAGTTACTGAATACATTTAGTTGGAGTTACATATTATTATTTAAAAGAGTTTGATTCGGCTCCATGTGACTTTTGTAGTTCAGTTGAGAAAACTGTAGATAATGTAAATTAATAAAACATGCTAAAAATCTGAAAGTTGCTCATGTAGATGAATAAGTTCTTGACAATCACTATCTCTAAGTTCTTGACAATCTCTATCTCAAAGGTGTTCTTTAGAGAACAAAAAACAAAAGTATAATAATAATACACAAAGGCTAACATCACTTTTTCTCTGAAGAAAGTAACAACTAAAAGGCTCTTACATGAGGTTTTTCTAATCAGGTAATACTAAAAGCTTCTTACTAATGTTTTTACTTGAAAAAAAAATTTTAAATAAGAAAAAATTTTAAACTGATGTACAACAAAAGCAAGCATGTAAAGTGAGAACTGACTGTACTTTTAGACAAATACATTTAACACACATACACAAAATCAGAAGTTAGATGGGGGGAAAAAATCACAGTGGTGCATTTACTTAATGATAAAACAAAAAAATGCAATTATGTTTTAGATAGAAGACCTAAAAGTCTCAAGAATCAGCTCTAACAGAAAGAAAAAAAAAACTGTGTATTTCATTAAAATAAACTTATATGTTCATTTAACAAATGAACATAAACAGTAAAAAACATTAATTGAAGAGAAATTAAATTAAATTTCAAAAATCTAATATACAACACATAGCTGTTTTAAGTAGGATCTCCTTACTTTATCCAGTAGCTCAGCAGTCACACTCCCGTTATACGTTTTTGAACATAGATGAATAATTAGATCTATCACATCTAAACAACAAGAGCTAGGGTTTCAACACATTGATTATTCTTCAAACTCACCTATTAATAAAACATCTGTCTATATATATAGATAGGTGTTTTCAGCCCCGTGAGTAACATTGATGGCAGCAGTATTATATATATATAGTGCAATTATAAAAGACACTTAACGTGATATATCAGCTGAAAGTGTGAGTGACTAATATTTAAATTGATCATCAACCACATAATTTAACAATAAAAAGTTTGTATGCAGTTCTTATACATGATAGAAATGACAGCCACAACTTCATTAAATCATAGCATGGCATCTTGAAGAAAGTAAGAATACATTGTAGAATGACATACAAAATCAGGATAAGATGTAGCAAGAATGCTTAGAACCAAGACAAAGTAGGGAATCAATAACCACATATTTATATAATTAAATACAAAAGGAAATGTGAAGTAATAATACTTAGGTATACTTTGTAGAATTAGAAGAAGAAACCTTTCCCTCGACCTGGTCACCAGTTTTGTCAAATAATGATGATACCATACTAATACTCAACAAATGGATGATGGAAAGTGATGCAGAATAAAGAGTACTTTTGCTTCGAACTCTCACATTTGTAAATAAATGCACCACTGATTTCAGGTTTCATTTGGGCCAGTAACTAATACATTGCATAGCCAGGAGCAGGTGTATATACATCTTTTTGGTGGACTGTGTCTGCCAAAACAATGCAAACACACAAGGAAGAGAGACAGAAAGCTTCCACATGGTTTCCATTTGCAAAACTTTAGTTACAAAGCTTAGGTCGACCAAGGAATATGCTTTCATAGGAAGTTTGATAGAAGGGTGTAATTAAGAACCACATACTTGCAAACCGAATTTCTTAATTGCAGGGCCATGCCTGCACCAAATTCTGTGCATGCAGATCCCAATTCATGGCCTGTGTTGGGAGTAATGTAGTACATTATCAACTGAATGATTTTGCTGCTAAACCTAAAATGATAGTCATATGGAAGGAAGTACAAAAGAAAAAAAGTTACTTTCAATGTCTTTTCAGGCTCAATGAGTCCAAAGTGATAATTTTATCATAAGATAAGATTGCAATGTTTCTACAGCATCATAGAAAATAATACGTCAGAAGCAGAATATTTATATGAGAAAATGTTATGTAGACGAGTTCCCTTAAATTGACCACATTAAATTTATCAAATTCCATCATATATCTGAAACAAATTTAACATTTAAACAAATATATGGAAATGTATTCTATTTGAAGGTATATAAACATCATGGAAATATATTTTGAAGATTTGTGTTACAATATTTACATTTCTGAAATGATAAATTGATTGAAAATTCTTCAGCTTAATACATATGCCATAGAAATGGAAAGGATAAGAAAAGAGAAGAATCAATTGAAATACACCAATCATGAAAATATATCAGGATATAACATCAGGAAACAAAGATAGATAGAAATGTTCTATGAAAAAATTTCCTACTTAAATGTTTTTGGGCAGTTTAATCTTATACATACATAGAATTTACAATTAGATTTTCTATGTGTGTATAAACACACATACACACACACACATGTATATGAGAACAAATGCATGTGTGCATATACATGCATAAACATGTATATTTACACACATATAGATATATTTAAGAATATACATAAGCATGTACATATCTATATGCATGTACATGTATATACATGAAGAATATAAATCAATATAGCTGTAAATGCATGTGTGTGTGTGCATGTGTGATCATTTAGGGTCCACTCTCCATGTTGGCATGGGTTAGAGGTTTTCTCAGAATGTGATGAGTTGGAGGAGTGAGCAATGCTCTCCAGTTTCTGTTCTGGCATGGTTTCTATGGATTGCCACTCCTCATAACACTAGCAGGGTGCATGTGTTGCTTTTTTTGTGACACCAGCACTAGTGAGTTTGCCAAGTATAATAGAAATAGAGGTGGCTTTATGATCAGATGTAAGCAGCAGTTAATGTAGTGAGTGACAAAGGTGGAGAGTCGGGTGATGATAAGAAGCAATGTTGAGAAAGATGTAGGGATACCAATAGAATATAATTCAAAAGAAAGAGAAATAACAGATAGAGCCCCACCCCACCAAAAAGATCGGTATAAAATATAGGCCTCTTTCAATTTCTGTCTACAAAATTAAATCACAAGGCTTTGGTTGACATGGGACTATAGATGACACTGGTCCATGCAGTGGGACTGAACCTTTGGGAAGCACACTGTTTTATTGTTTTGTTTCAATAATTTGACTGCAGCCATGCTGGAGCACCGCGTTTAGTCGAACAAATCGACCCCAGTACTTATTCTTTGTAAGCCTAGTACTTATTCTATCAGTCGTTTTTGATGAACTGCTAAGTTATGGAGATGTAAACACACCAGCATCGATTGTCAAGTGATGGTGGGGAGACAAACACAGACACAAATATATACATACACACACACACACACACACACATATATATATATATATATATTGATCCCTAGCCATTAAATTTTTTTATTTTCTCTCTCTGTTTCTTTCTGTGTTCCTTTCTGTTGAAGAGCATAGGCTCAAAACATAAAAGACTTTCTCACTTTCCAAGTGTTAAACTAATACATCTGATCGTTGTTTACACACCTACTTTTGTAAATTCTCACT
>NC_068985.1:92818999-92837242 GCF_001194135.2 Octopus bimaculoides | reverse complement strand
ATATGCAACGGGCTTCTTTCAGTTTCCGTCTCACAAATCCACTCACAAGGCTTTGGTTGGCCTGAAGCCATAGCAGAAAACACTTGCCTAAGATGCCATGCAGTGGGACTGAACCCGGAACCATGTGGTTGGGAAGCAAGCTCCTTACCACACAACCACGCCTATAAAAGTTTTGTGTGGAATATACCCTAAACTCTTAGCTGTTACCACATTCATAAATTAAATTTATGAGAAACATAAGATAAATGTAAATTCCGGTCATCTTTATACAATTTGACCATGTACAGTAGAAAAAGTTATGATAGAGTGGTGTTACTTTAACTCATGTTATACAGACTCATCAATAATTCATGAATGCAGTTAAAATCACTGGATGTACTAATTCCACAGTCAACTTTAGCATGGAAAACAAATTCTGCAGCCAAACAAATTAATGTATGTACAGAATATGCATCTGTATGTATATGAATATACATGAGTATGCATATATTTTTTTTTATGTGCATACATTTGTGTATGAGTGGGTGTATATATATATATATATATATATATATATATATATATATTTGTGTGTGTGCATGTGTATGAGCATTTTTGTATGTAAGTGTGTGTGTGTATATATATATATATATCGATAGTTAATTACAACTACAATATCAAAGAGCTGCAACAAAATTGAGTTGATATGTAGAACAGCAACAATGACATCCCTGAATGGCACAAGATTCCATTCTGTCCATTACAGAACAAGTTTGTCTATTGAAATGTACTACCTTGCTACAGGGAAATATTCAAAAGAATGAACGTGTTTGTAATCTGTCTTCAGGTGCATGTTTCTCTAAACATGCTGACAGTCTGTCAACAAGTTGTTGAAAGCTAAGTACCTGAGTATGAAGGACATCTATTATTTCACATATTTCGGGGTTACCCATCAAAATTTAGGCCTTCTAGCTTCCAAAGAATTATCTTCCAAAAGCATTCATAGAAGCACCAGTATTTTGTCTTGTATTAATTCTACTGGTCTTGTAACATAGGAAAATGGAAATAAACATTATTGTGAGAAACAATAATTCAATCATGTAATTCAGTCAGACAAGAGTTGCGTAAAGCATTCTTATTTGAATGTATACTTTTTCACTTCATCATATTGAAACATCTAATTGCGTGCATATGCATACATTTAAAATGCATACACATATACATAAAATTTTACAAATACATATGCATCTGTGTGTGTGTGTGTGTGTGTGTGTGTGTGTATGTGTATGTGTGTGTGTGTGTGTGTATGTGTGTGTGTAAAATCCGCTTTAGCATTCATGTATCCATCTTTGATGCTGCTATGGATTGGAAGGTCTGACAGGATCCATCAGGTCTGAAAACTGCATTGAGTTCCAATATCTTCTTTGGTAAGATTTCTATGGTTAGATGCACTTAGTGACACCAACCACTTTACCGAGTGCACAAGATGCTTTTTTTTTTTTTCCATGGGACCAGCGTTATTGAAGTCACCATAGAACTCACTAAACTAAGTTCCCCCTAAATTAAGTGGGACTATAGCAGAGGAGAAAGTGGCTTCATGCTAACAGATGAGAGGTATGAAAGAAGTGGTCAAAACTGTAGTCGAGCCATTTGGTTACTCCCATTATATAACAGGGGCCAGAAGGAACCAGGGTGATGAAGGATAGAGAAAATTATTATCTCCCAGTGGGATGAAGTCAAAATAATAGACAGAAAACACCACTGGAAAATATGAAAGCTAAAAGAAGCAGCATATATGTTAGTATACGCCAAAGTGCTAAGCAGACCGAGTGCAGATATGAATGGCATATGGGAACCAGAATTAAGGAAGGATAGCAAAATATTAGATTTATAAGCCCTAAAATTCACTCCATAATTGCCCACGGGCATATGGGGTAGTGGTTAAGAGCACGGGCTACTAACCCCAAAATTTCAAGTTTGATTCCAAGCAGTGACCTGAATAATAATAATAATAATAATAATATTGAAAAATACATTAAGAATGAGAACACAAGTTCGAAATTTCCCCAAGACACCTGATGAAGGCTGGAGGGTATATCAGCCAAAACGTTGTGTTAACAACAAACAAGATGAAGACAAATATCCGTCATTTGTAAATAATGAAAATTATTGGTGTTGAAATGTTAGAGTGTGTGTGCATGTGTGCATGCACTGTGTGTGTGTGTATATATATATATATATATTTCTACAGCTCGAGGATAATCCGCAATTTTTCCCCAAAATTTAAAGGTAAAATTTCTAGTGCGTACTATATACAAGGTTAAAAATGAAAAATAATTTCTAAGGAAAGTTTTCTAAGTGATAAATATGTAAAGGCAATTTACTTAATATTTATTTTTCACTGAGATTATTACTGTTATTTCTTTATTTTCTACAAAGTGCACAAAAAAGCTTATATACAATTATAATAAAGGACATTACCGTATATACGTTTACAAACCAAGAACGTTATATAGATCTCCTTGACTCAAGTTAGAGAAGGGGTGCGTATTATACACAAGGTTTAGGTTTTTCAGAGGTACAGCCCCCTAAAAATCCCCTGCATATTATACTCAAGGGCGGACTATAGTCGAGGATTTACGGTACCTTTTGTTGGCTGGCACAATTTAGTTTTACTGATGGCAACAGTCGACTGGCACATTTTTAAGCATCTTACTTCCAGCCTGTATTTTTATCATCAAGTCTCGCTGCAGATTGAATTAATCCTAAGTTGAATTATATAGGACATGAAGCAAATTATATCTACATGACACTCTTAAGAAACCATGTCTGAGGACAATGAATGTGTTTTCCTCCACAATACTCAAGAATGAAAATGCAAATATAAAATAAGATTATAAAAACAGGCAAAAGCAATGACTATTATTAAGATGTATTGAAAACTCATATCTAAAAACACAAATTGTGTGTGTAATGTGTGTGTGTGTGTGTGTGCGCGCGTGCACATGTGCACACATGCATACGTATGTATAATAGCAAAACCTGTAGTACATAGAAATATGTACATTGTTAATGTTAATATAAAGAAGGTTATATTGAATATTTTCATAGAAAAATATAAGAGCAGAATGGACAGCAAGGACAACTAGAAAACCAAAAAATTCAAGAAATAAATAAATAAATAAAATAAAAAGAACACAGGAAGATGCAAGGTGTAATGGGAAATAAATGGAAAGCAATAAAAATAGTGTAACAAAAAGGGTAAGTGTTGAGTGTGAAAATAGATAAGAGATGAGTGTTGAGAAAAAGGAAAAAAAGTCTAGGAAAAAGGGAGAGAAAATTACAAATGAAGGTATGAAGTGTAAGAAAGAGAAATATATAGATCTGATGGTTAGTATATTTCCATATGTTGAATAGCTGAACTTAATAGTTGGCATGTATTTCATTACATGCCTGTCAAGTTTTCTATTAATTCTTCAAGCAAGATTTGCACCTAAAATTTTAAACAAAGTCTTTCCAGTTATGTTTTATTGGCCACCATTTAATAGATGACATTTACTTAATTCTCATTCTTTAATACCAGATATTCAGGCCATCTCAGCCTTTCTATTCGAAATCCAAAAGTTGATAGTACACAAAAACACATACACACTCAATTTTATTTATTTATATTTTTTTTAAATTATAAGAGTTATGAACTACTGGTAAAAATTCCAAATTCTGGCACTTGAGATGTTTTGAAAGATTATTAGTTTGTGACTCACTGAATAAGTGACATTGACCTTAAAATACTCCTTATATAAACAAATAGAATCATACATGGTACACTGAGTCTTTGACTCTGACCTTCTAGATATTTTGAACAGTGGCCAATGTTATTCTTTTCAGACCAACTTTTGTATCACACAGTACAAACAGAAATGGAAACATTTCAGATGGGGGTGAAGAGAGAATCATATGTAAAATAGTTCAAATGCCATTCACATTTCTTTCGCTCCACTGAGTAAATTCACATACCCACCCACCCATGCCATTCTTCCTTTACCTTTTTTTAGGGATACAATGTCTCTCTCCTTCCTTACACTCTCCTGTCTTCTTTGCTTCGTTATTAATTAAAAATCTACCAAATTACCTCAATGTCATTTGTATTTCTCTTCAAATATACTTTACTTTGGATATAAAACGACTTTACTTTCTTCAGTTGCATTCACTCTTTTACTCTTTTACTTGCTTCAGTCATTTGACTGTGGCCATGCTGGAGCACCACCTTTAGTCGAGCAAATCGACCCCAGGACTTATTCTTTGTAAGCCTAGTACTTATTCTATCGGTCTCTTTTGCCAAGCCGCTAAGTTACGGGGATGTAAACACACCACCATCGGTTGTCAAGCGATGTTGGGGGGGGACAAACACAGACACACAAACACACACACACACACAAACATATACATATATATACGACAGGCTTCTTTCAGTTTCCGTCTACCAAATCCACTCACAGGGTTTGGTCGGCCTGAGGCTATAGTAGAAGACACTTGCCCAAGGTGCCATGCAGTGGGACTGAACCCAGAACCATGTGGTTCATTAGCAAGCTACTTACCACACAGCCACTCCTACGCCTTTACATTGTTTACAATTGTTATTTCAATAGCGATGTGATTCTTGTTCTGATAACTGGATTGAACTCCAAAAACTTAACTCAGCTTGTTTTCTTTTACTATGTTACTTGCTGTGTAACCACAGAAATGTTCCTATTTATTTCCATATTGGCTAGCAAAAAGAGCAAACAAAATCCTTGGTAACCAGCAACTTTATTTTACATTCGTCGACAGTGAAAAGACATATGCAGGGTCTCATGCTTTCTTGCTTAATGGGTATCAAGAAAGTCAGGTATACATGAATGCAACATTAGAAGAGTCCAGCATATGTACAAGGATAATGATAAGGTCATAATTTTCAATAGCAAAGTTACTTTTGCACTGATTCAATGTAGGCAGAATAATCTCAAAGAGATTTTCTACAAAAACTGCATTACTAAATCGATTTCAATTTGTGATGTTAACTTCAACAATCTATTACCTACAAGACTTGTTACAAGCCAATGGTTTCTATTCCCAATAATCATTACAGTCTTTCCCCCACCCCTGTCTTTATATGTACCATTTAAGCTAATATCAATAGAAAATACCATTGAACCAGTTTACAAATTCAATGAAAGATACTCTAGGCAACCAGAAGATAAACGAAAAGTAGACAGTCTTCTACTTAAATAACTGAGAAGGATTTTGGCATCATATTTCAGCTTAGATTGAATGTTGAATTTCAGCATATAATTCAAATAAATATTTTCCATCCAATGTCTTATGTCACTAGAACTCTAAAATATAGTGTGAGAACAAAAACAATATGAGCACAAGAAAAGATAATATATCGAAAATGACATTAGAAAATAATAATCCATGAATATTTCGTGGGAAACCATAATCTTTCTTCAAAAAGATTTGTTTTTACAGAAATCGTGCACTGAAATTAAAACAATAAATAGCTATAATCCTGTAGTGACTAGCCTATTGTACATTGTACAAAAGCAAAGAAAAATAGATAACACTATAGAAAATCAAAATAGAATTTTATATATCAGTCAGTTATCAAGAGGTACATTTAAGAAAATCATATGATCATTACACTAAATTCAAACAGCATCTGTCATGAAATAACTAAGAAATATAACTCTTTGTACGTGCATCCATAAAAAGTTTAACCCAACACCCTGTAATTTAAAATGATAGTTATGTTTACAGAAATTATAAAATATAACGTCAAAGCATTATGTTTTATAATTTTGTCTGCTTCTCATTGATAGCAATGATTAGACTGAACTGTTATAAAGGTTATCACCGCTCATCATTTTTTGCTGTCCCACATAAGACATTAAGTATTCTAAAATCTGACTAGCCTCACCACTTATCTCTGCATATTGTCTTCCTTGTGCATATATTCACTTTACCAACAGCATTCCACTAGGTTTCACCCAGTACTTATTATCCATTCTTATAACATGTCCATACCAGTGAGGTTATTTCTTCTATACACAACTGATGGTGTTAATATTGTAAAGCTATCCTATTGACTCTCTCACTCAGCCTTTCATGGTTAATGTTTCACATCAAATGGATCAAGTCAAGTTATTTTTTTTTTTCAACTCCTTCTGAAGATCAACATCCAATACCCAGGTTTCATTACCATTTCACATATTCCATGTATATGCTGCCTACAGTGCATTTCATATACAGTGTATTCATATATATATATATATATATATATATATATATATATATAAAAGTACTTTCTATTACTAAGGCAGACAAGTGCTCTCTGAACCTCTTTCCAATAATGTGGATAGTTGTATAATTACATCACCTAATTAAGAGAAACTAACCACTGCATGTCGTTAGCTGTTTGAACAGTTAAGGGATTTCCTTTCATGGCTGTAGTGTTAAGTAATGGCCGTGAAGTTTGGGGTATATGACAGCCTATTTATGAATATACATCATCATCATCAACATCGATGTAGGACTGGTTTCCATGTTGGTATGGGCAGTACAACCCATCAAGGTTCAAGTACAATCTTATTCATAATCACTACCTTCCTAGACAAGTTAGAGCATAATATCATACTCCAACGCCCCAGTATTTGGCATGTTTTCAACACATACCCTTCCTATCATCAATCAAGTGAATGAGTGGGTGTGTTTTACCATGGCTACAACACAAGAGAAAAAAGGGTCCATTCAACTCTAAACTGTCTCCACATATTTGCCGATCACTTTTAAGGTTTTATAGGGTGAACTGTACACTGGCACCAACACTAAAGCGGGTCTCACATCCTTGTAAGATTAAAGAGTTTGCTTCAACCTTATCGTCTCTCCTTCATTCACAAACAACCTTACAAATTGCACTTGGTGTATTGTCTTCTGGTATTAGCACCATTGAGACTGTGTTGTATCTTGCAAGATAGGGGCAGCAGATAAAGGGTGAATGAAAGGAAGAGGTGAGAGTGCCATAGATGTAGTGGTGTACCTCAGCCTTTGTCATAACTGCTTAAGCATCCTTTTGTTATGCTTCAACAGAAGAGTGGATCTTCTCAAGCACTACATCTTAACTAATCTTTATAGTCCTTTGTCACCTCCTTCACAGAGTTCACCATCTTTGAGATCAGTTTTCATCTCAAGTCTTTCTACGTTTCACACTTTCATCTTTATACAGAAGTATTTTTCTATACATATTGCATGCTTATTGTAGTTTCTTTGACACCACATCTGATTCTTCTCTCCCCAATTTTCTTTCCCAAATTTTACCATATTCAGCAGAGCTGCTCACCTCCATTCTTTTTAGTTTTAGCAATTAATCTATCTTTAAGGCCCAAGTCTCACCACATTTAGTGTAACACCTTGCCTCAGAAAAACCTCACACAATCTGCTAATCACTGAGGAAGAGAAACCTGTATTCTTTGTGAAAACCCCTTTTCTCCACTACTTTTGTCTGGCTACTTTCCTTTCAGTGCATTCACCTCCACTGCTAATTAATCTAGATAAGAGTCACCAGTTATTTAACAGGCCATGTCAACATTTAAAAGAGTTCATTTTGCATATTTTCTTAGTACCAGGGGACCCAAAAGGTAAATCGAACAAAACTTCAACACAAATTGTGATATTGTATGGTATTGAAACATGAGCACTGAATGTAGAGGATGAGTGAAGGCCAGAAAGGAATAAAGTGAACACGATCCACTGAATATGTAATGTCAGTGTATGTGAATGATAAGGGGCAGATGATCTGAGAGAAAAACTGGGTTTTAGAAGGATCAGATGTAGTGCACAAGAAAGGCAAATGCATTGGCGCAACACAAGTGTATGGGGGATGACAAATGGGCAACAAAGTGCAAGGAGAGTCACATGGAGGGAATAAGTTGAAGAGAATAATCTATGAAAATACAGGCAGAAGAAGTGAAAGGAGCGGATGCTGGGAATGTTGAACATTAAAACAGATGACAAAGCAAAATGATAGGATGCTGTGTTGGAGAAGACTTGTCTAATCCATACAAGCGAGAAAAATGGATCTATGCTGATAATGATGATGATAATAGTCGATGTATGTGTGTGTGTATATACATTGACAATACTTGCAAGACTGAACAGTAACTATAGCACCATGATAATAATAATAATAATAATAATAATAATAATAATAATAATAATAATAATAATAATAATAATAATAATTGCACTGCATCTATACTATAAGGATTTTTCCCTTTTGATCCCAATTTTAAATGCATACAGATACAAATGTTTAGATGCTTTCTACTGAACTGCATTTAAACATAAGAATAAACAAATTGATTTCCAGAAAATTATGAAAACAGGTTGTGGAAAATCCCAGTAGGTGGTTGTAAGTATACTGGTGCCTCGTAGAAGGTGACTTAACCAAACTATGCACTAAGCTGTTAACTGAAATCCTATTTCCTAAATGCAAAATTATTCAAACCACCATGTTACAGCAATAAGATTAAATCTAGCTAAAAATCCCAGATAAGAGTAGTAAAGAATTTAGGTAGAGATTATGAAGAAAGGGAAGTTATTCGCTAGATTTACCATCAGAAAGATGACAACAAAACAATCATAGGGAGAAAATTGTTAGAAATATATGTGAAAGGGAACTGGGAATGCATTGCAAATTAATATCATACAGAAACTGGTAGCATGTTGCACATACACACACACTGCACATTAACATTTCAAAATAGCTTGACACAGGTTGTAAAAAGGTTTCCCCCAAAAGGTTAATTATTTTGATGGATTATATTTCAGTTTTACAAAATTTCAATAGAAATCCTCCATTGCTGAATGAGAACAAGGTATTCAAAATAAACAAATGGAAAACACACATTTTTCCCTTTTCCACCTCAATTCTTTTTTATGAATATTCTTCAATACTGGAGAAATATATAAATGAATGTACCAAAAGTTCATCTGCTTTATGAATTACATTCTGTATATAATCTTCATTCTCCATTGGCCATATCTCTTTGGTATAATGAAAATTCATTAAAGAGCTTGGCTAATTAGGGATAATTATGGATTAATTATACTGAAACTGAAGACTTTTAAAATATTTTGGCATTTTTCTATAAATGATAGCCTCTATTTTCGTATACTTTTATATAATCTTCATATTTGTATACATGCATATTACATATATGTATACACACATGCATATTACATGTATATATACACACACTCAAACATTTATACATACATATGTATACATAGATATACATACATAAATATACAGACATGTGTGTGTGTGCGCAAAGCTTGCTATAATGTGGACCAAAAGAACACCAACATTCTCTGAGACGATCAATGTTTCGCAGCTGGAGTAAGTAACACTGTTGGAAGGTGCCAAAAGTTTGTAATTTCCAGTCAATAGCTGAGAAAGGGTTTCAAGCTGTATGTAAAATGCAGCAGACACACATAATGCACAAAGTTTATGGTGTAAAGTGATTAGCAACAAGAAAATCCTCCAGGCATTAAAAAAAAAAGAAGGGGTTTGAAAGAAGAAATACAGGATACATAAATTTTTATAAACCATAGGAAATGCAAATGTTTTAGGGGGTTAGTAATTCAGAAACAATATGATACAGGTAAGAAGGAAAATATTACGTTTGACAGGGAATTGCACTTGAAAAATGCTATAAAAATGTGATAAAAATGAAAAAAATCAGGAGCTGAAGGTCCTAAGATTATACTGCTGGATATCTGTCACTGAGGAACCCACTGCAGAGTGAAATCATGTGATCTGGCAATTCTGTCAGCCGTAGCAGACAATTCTCATCTCTCAACAGCATAATTATGCGTGCTTTTATGCACCACGTGTCCTTATGACAGACCCTCTCAAGGTATTCTATTTCTAACACAACCTCCACATTAAGTTGAAGACCAAGTTTACCCTGCTTCTATTGCTTTTTTTAATTATTTATTTTTTATATATCTAGTGTTGGAGAAAAGTAATTCTGAAGTTACAGCCCTTCAAATATAATGTAAATCTGGCATTCAGAGCAGAACAAATCCGATTAGATCTCCTCAGGTTTGATATACTTAAAGTCACAAGCTATTTAGTAAGATTAAACACAAGCTGAGCCTTTCACACACACACACACACACACACACAACATATAGATAGATAAAGAGAAGAACATATATAAGTGTGCACGAAAACACATATCTTCTCTATTGCTTTGAGAATGTTACACATGTAGGTCTGGGTAAAGATAGAAAGAAGGCAAAACAGAGGAGGGACAGAATGAGGGATTTTTGTGGAAGCTGAAGATCTTCACAAACTGTTACTCTAAGTTTCATGCAACTGGTCTTCAGATGGAAGAGGACTTTTGAAAGAATATATAGATTTTTAAAACCATTTTGCAGACCAATCGACAAATAAGCAAATAACCATTCAAAATTCTTTTGCCAATGAATAAACAAGCAATAAGATTAACAAAGAATATATATATGTATAAGTTATGCATATATTATGTAAGGAGTATTCCATCGGTTACGGTGACAAGGGTCCCAGCTGATACGATCAACAGAAGAGCTTGCTCGTGAAGTTAACATGCAAGTGACTGAGCAATCCACAGACACGTGTACCCCCAACGTAGTTCTCAGGGAGACTCAGTTGGCTTTGCCTTTCATACTTTCAGGGTCAATGAATTAAGTACCAGTTGTGTGCTAAGGTCGATCTAATCGACTGACCCCACCCCAAATATTTCAGACTTTGTGCCTAGAGTAGAAAAGAATATTGACTGCAACAATAAAGACATGAGAAATGTGTTCAATAAAGTTGAATAAAATGAACATAAAGTAATATAGTCAGTATAAGATCAAGCTCTGCCATAAAACCATGACAGCACTAGCTTCACTCTTGATATTTTGGCAAATTCACTTTCCAATTCATCTTCAAGGATCTTAATTTTGCTTAGAAAGAATTTATAGCAAGGATCTTTTTCACTAATACAGTATTTGTGCAATGGCTCCAGTATACTGTCAAGTAACTGGTAAATAGATGCCATGTCAAATAAGACGTGGTTATGCATCTATGGAAACTGTAACTCTGAATAAGAAATGATGCACAGGCTGTAATCGCCTAACAAAACCATACTAGCATGTAACGAGAGATGGATGGTGTTGGTGATAGATTTCCAGTGATCTCAACTTTATCAGAAACATGCACATGTGAAGGTAATCACAAAAGTCACACATACAAACATTAATTAAAAAGAAAGGAACACAAAATATGAGATTAATACATTGGAAAATGGAAGCCAAAAAAAAAAAAGATAAAATAAAACAAAAAGAACTTTTGATCTTATCGTAGAAATTCAAATATATATATATTGAAATAAATATAACTGTAGAAATAAAATAGTTTTCAAATTTGCTGATTCTCAATATCAGAATCAGATAATATTACAGTTTTATGTCACCTGAATACAAGTGTGCCTAATTATTCTATGGATAATATCTGGGGAAAAATTTCAACATCCACACAAAAAGCTGCTGCTTTTAAACAGCTTAAAAAAAATCAACTATGAAACGTTATTTTAAGCAGATAAACTAATATTTTTCAGCAGTGAACTTCATTATCAAATTCTGTAATTTAAAAAAAAGTTTGTTTTTAGTTGGTAACTTCATGTCTATCACAGTTGGAGGTAAACTTTATTGCACAATATCGAGGGAGAATTACTGCATATAACAGTTAATCAACACATGGTTATTTTAAATGGTCTACCAAAATGGAAATGACAATGAAAAATGTGGTCTATTCATAACAATTTGTTTCATTTTGCTTACAATGTATCTACTCAGCTCTCATTCAGATACACAATGAATTATGCTTCAAAAATGGAAAATGAAGACATCTGCTTGAATAGAGCCAAAGAAATCTGTTTCAATGGCATTTATATCAAAGATAGGCTATGTGATCACCATCTACATCAGTGGTTTGCAACCACTTCTTGCTTATGAGCCTTTTTGATTCCTTTTTGACTTCATTGGACCCTTATAGCCACTCCATGTTTAAAAATATCCCATCATATTTCTATAATTCAAAATTATTGGGAATTATATTAAAAAAATAATAAATCTTAAAATATCTTGCGTATTGTAGAAGCATAACCAATTTATTCTTTGCAATGACAGTTTCCAAGATATTCTTCAAGGCTTTCGGTATCAACACTCAGGGTCTGTGAATGCAGCTTGTTCTAGTGATGCTCTTGTATGTTTCTGTCACTCAAAGGTTCCACTGGTCGCAAGCATAAACTGGGACATTTTGTTAATGCCGACACCCAATGGACGGCATTTAAATGCACTGAAGAATAGTAAGGGTAACTATTTCAGTTAGACCCCCTGGACACCTCCCCTAAACCATTTTGAACTACCTTTGTGCAACCGCTACATCAATCCCTTTTTTATAAACATCTTTTCTTTTCAGGATTGTCATATTGGGCAAGGTTTTTCACTTGAGATAATATACAGTGGTGATGTTATTTTTTTTTTTTTTTTACATTAATCAATAAAAAAGTAACAGCATTACTCTTCCAGTTATAGTTTTAATTGTGCCTTACTGGTGGCCCTTGAAATCAACCATCAGCGGGCTGGAAATGTCAAAATTCAGCAAGATCTGATTTACATCTCCAATCTGTGACAGCTCATACACCATGGCTTCCCCATATCTAACAATAACATGCTGAAGCTCCATTAAGTTACTTTTGAAATCAGGTTTTTTTTTGTTTTTTGTACTATGGGGAACAGGCATGAAATAAAGATCATGCTTATCCACTCCATAAACCACTGACCTCATCTAAGTTGAGCCTGTGACCCCCATCTTTGTGATTTCTAGTGCTTTTGAGTGAGATGTACTAACTCCCAATGCATATTAGCCTTTATTCCTTTACCTGCTTAGTCACTTATTCCAAAAAATGTTGCTGATATCCTTTCGTTTGCCTTCTTCAAATCTGATATGGATTACATTTTGAAATCGTTTGAGCACCAGAGTGCGATACTTAATTCAGAACATCCAAAATAACAGCCAGGTGACTGGTTTCCATTTCTTTCTATATCCAAGACTATTTTCTACTTCTCTACACTTACGTACAACATTTACTTAGATGTCATATACAAGAATGACAACATCTTTATGTAATAAAAATGTATATGAGAACATCCCGTTACAAGACCATGTTGCATCACTGTAGGAACTGAATGATAAAATTGTATATAAACTTTATGTACACCTTCAATATCAAAATCAATTTGATTTTGTAGAGAAAAACGTATGATTGATTTTTTACATGCTGATTTTACAGTAGGTACATTTCATAACATCAACTAATAAAGTTCAAAGGTCACTTTTCTATAGAGTTTATGATGTAAGTTTTATCAATATAATAGTTATGATGTAAATACTATTTCATTCAGCAAATGTATTAACTTTGACTAAACATACCTGTCTATACATCAGAACATTTGTCATTAACTTCTGATAACATGAAATGATGCTCAGGAAATGTGAGTGTATATTACACACAAGAGATGTTTTTTCCCCAAGGCTTCATTGCTCATAATTAGGGGCACACATAATGTACGAATACATATTATACTCAAATAAATATAGTAATGAAATTATTTTTTAAACTTAGAAAAATTTATTTTTCATACCTTACAACTACAAAATAAATGTTACAACAGCAAAGTTTAAGCAGAAACATGCTTCGAACAATGATATTTATCTGAGCTAATTTCACTAAGCAGGAAATAATAACCATACTAGACACTAATAACTATAATTTGACAAGGCTGATAATACAAAATTATAAATGCTAGTGTTGATATTTAATATGAATATAGTTTCTTTTCGATATTTTCTTTCTCCATGTTACTAAATTTACTACATTCCAGCACACTCATCTATGTTGCAGCAACTGTGTAGCAAAATACAGTTTGATAGAAGTATATTAAGTAAAAGCTCACTTCCAGAGAAACTCTTAATTAAAAATCCCAATGTATTCAATGGTAGTAGATTTTAACATGAGGTCACTCAAGTAAAATCACTTAGCAAGTATTGAAGATTGACCAAATAATTGATAATAGGAAACCTTTAGAAACCTAAGTGATTATTTCATTTGACATCCAATAGAATCTATATTTGCAGAGACACAGAAATTGATAACTTGTGTTAGAAAATCTAGGTTACTTTTACCTAGGTTCTACATTTATATGTAAAGGGAATTTTTTTTTTCTCACATTTATAATTTACTTGATAGCATATGAACACAATTATATATTCTCACATGCTATACATGTGTAGTTGTGATCCTACAAATACATTCCGAGTTACACCAAACATCTGGCCTCACTATCATAAAATAAATGCAGTGCAAATGATATGCTACATATTCACATATCAACATGGCTGTTGTAATTTCCCTTTGTATACATTACCTTGCTAAACATTTGGTAAAGTCATTCAGTTTCTAATCACGTGATAAGAGAACTTGGTAATTGTTGTTATGCTTTTAAGGTATTTTGGAAAGTTATTTTCCTCTATCTTTGAAGATAACTTAGGTATAAAATATCAGTCAAGCATAAGCAATAGTGAAAGGAAATGAGATTACACATTGTTATATTAGCACCAGGTACTATGGCATGCTTTATGTATTGTATGCCAAATAGTAAATTTTCAAAATTTCTGATTATAAACAGATACTGACAATTCAAGAATTTAGAAACAGAGAAGAATATGAATCTAAACAATGTGGTAGGTAGCTTGCTTACCAACTACATAGTTCTGGGTTCAGTCCCACTGTGTGACACCTTGGGCAAGAGTCTTCCACTATAGCCTGGGGCTGACCAAAGCCTTGTGAGTGGATTTGGTAGATGGAAACTGAAAGAATCCCATTGTATCTATGTATATATCTATATGTGTGTATATGTTTGTGTGTGTGTGTTTGTCTCCCAACATTGCTTGATAACTGATGCTGGTGTCTTTTTGTCCCCATAACTTAGTGGTTTGGCAAAAGAGACTGATAGAATAAGTACTAGGCTTACAAAAAATAAGCCCTGGGGTCGATTTGTTCGACTAAAGGTGATGCTCCAGCATAGCCGCAGTCAAATGACTGAAACAAGTAAAAGAGTAAATATAAGTGAAGCTTCTGACATAATCATCTTTTCTGTTCTTCATTGCTGATACAAATTCTTATTTATTGAATAACTAGGCTGTTTCCAAATTTCTAAAGTGTGTTTGTTTATATCTGCACGAAGATTTTTTTTTCAATTTAGAATTTATCTCACATTAAAATTTGTTGAAATATGCAATTTCTTCTTATGAACAGGCATTACATTCCCTTTAAAGCATTGTAGCTAATTTATGCGTTTTTTATGAGAATAAACTCTTTGTCACATTTTTATTACCTGTAAGGAGAAAAAAATACATCAAATATGTTCATGCAAAGCAAATACACAATATTACAATAGCAAACAAAACCAACATGGGATAATGGGGTAAAACTTTACAAATACTCTTTCCACATACCCCAAAAGCAAAACAAACAAAATGATTTTATAGACCATACAACTGACACTGGTTTTAAGTATACACATGTAGTGTTAAATATGAATGTGGGAGGAGGACCTGGAAGATGTGGAATGAAGGAGGAGAAAATGACCTTTAGATATCGAGCATCACAGAGGAGATATCAAAGGACCAGGAGAATTGGCTGTTTTCTGTGCTTAAAAAGACCCGTCTGAGTAAAAACTAGGCCATAAAGCATGTTGTGGTATATTTTTCTGCACACAGTCTGTCTCTCCTTCACAACCCATCTCCCTAACATTACCCATTCCATCTACCCATTTTCACCACATGTTGCTTTCCCCTCTCCTCTATCTTCGATTCACTGTTTTGAACTCTTGCATACTCCCTACATCCAGTCCTCTTCAGTTGCGATGCTACACCCCAATACATCTTCACCAGCTTCTCTTTTACCTAATGGAGTAGCCATTTTCTCTTCTACTTCTTCAAGACACCAATTGCTGTTCCACTGTCATACTCTGACCTCTCATCAATTGGCACAAGGCCACCTTCCTCAATAACACATACCCTCAGCTGAGGGTTTTTTGTGTTCAAAGTTACACAGTAATCCTGATTGGTTCCGACTGACTGGTCATAAGTTAATTTGGTCATAAGTCGACCAATAGACCTACATAGCTTTGTTTTATATTTCTACATTCTTGAGGTACATTCTCAGGTAAAAGTCACACACAGAATTCTGTATTATACTACAACAGTGTTATTTGTTCATAGAAAAGTACCAAAGAATGCAAATACAATACACAATGCAGTGTAAGAATCAGTTGCAAGACTTACAGAAAAACTTATTGTAGACTGGTGCCTTGGCTGTGGATCTTTGATGTCATTTGTTAACAGACGTCATCCGTAGACAGGTTAATTTTTAAGAAATTAAACCCATTAGATTTCAACTGGACTATTTATTATTGTTGCCAGGAGCTGGCAGACCAATCGTCGCAAAATCGATCAGTCGTAAGTCGGATAGGTCGTGAGGTGATGACGAGCTGTATATTAATTTCTAACCAGTGGCCACAAGACCACTTATTTAATGGGAGGGGCTAGTTGAATAAAGATCGTGATACTTGATTGGTGCATTTATTTTTCTTTTAACTTTAAGAGGATAAAAGGTAAAATTGAATAGGGTCGTTTTAATTCAGAATGTGAAAGACTATAGCTAAATTCAGTCAGGTGTTTGTCGTAATGTTTCTGCCAAAATAAATTAATAATTTTAATACGAAAAATACTCAATAGCATCACCAACGAATCTAGGTCACCCTAATAACTACTATGAACCCAATTAGATTTGGCTAAAATGTTTTGATATTGATTAATGGAAAATGTCCATATCACTAGGTGCATCATTACTAGATGCCCTTGTTCTGCCATCTTCAAAGCAGAAAAAAAAAAAAAAAAGCTCATAAACTTGGTTTTCAATGGTGAGTGCCAACCTTGCAGCCATCTATACCTACCAAATGGCTGCCAAAAAAAGTTCAATTAAAGTAAGTGATTTATCAGGAAGTTATTCAGAAAATATTTTATTGGGTTAAAGATGAAGTAATGAAAGCTATAACTTTACAATCATTCAGATTAAGGAAATATGTATATACAAGAAACACTGAATACAGATAACCTTTAATAACTGCACCAAAATATTGACCATTACAGCACGATTTGTAATTGGTCGGAAATCTTTCTTTAGATTTGAAAATTTTCACACTACTAAATCTAAGGCATTTCGATTAGCAACATTGTATTTTCTCATTGAAACTACTTTAAATGTGACAATGCAGGTATTAGAAATATGAAGCCCCAGGGTGATTTTATGCAAACTGTTTTTAAACATGCACTTTAAATTATCAGTGTTTAAGTTACATCAAGAAAACTAAATATGAGAAGAAAAAAACCCCACCACACTTGAAGACATCTGTCATTTTCAAGTTTACACCAACAGCTAGAGATAACAAATGAAACCCAGATGAACTTGTATTAAAGGCAGCAGCTTCAGCAAAGGCTCTAAAAACAAGTTCATAGTCACAGCTTTGGTTTTAATTTCATTTTAAGGAGTAAAATTTACAACAAAAAAATAAATAGTATACGTATAGACTAGGCATGTTGGTTTCTTTACTAAGAGAAAAAAAAAATACTGTGAGTTTTGTCTTGTTTTGTTTAACAAGAAGAAAGAAAAATTTTGGTAAAATAAAAAGTAAAACAAAACTAAAGTCCAATTAAATTTAAACTTCAATTAACACTTACACAATTTTTCAGTTAAACTTAAAAGACAGAATCAATTATAGCAATGTTTGAGGCAATTTCTTGTGCCCTAGAATTCTGATTGTGTGACCTATAGATGAAAATCAATAAGTGCTTTCTGTGAAGATTCAGTTTCATACAAGCTTAAACACTTAAAAACAACAAATATACTGATCTTATTTTCTTCTAAAGCAGCCCCTTTTTTTAATTACATCCTGAAAACAGATTGGATTTTCTTTCTTAACATACTCAAGTTTAACATGAAATTTACTTGAGATGAAATACTGATAAAATAATTTTCTTTATTTTAACAAAAAAAAAAAAAAAAAAAA
>NC_068985.1:92794660-92818989 GCF_001194135.2 Octopus bimaculoides | reverse complement strand
TGTCTTTAAATCTGACAATTACAAAGCAATGTATCTTTATAAGTAATGAATTTTTATGGAGCTACAATTTCATGCAAAGAAGAAATTTTGTATAGGTAAGGATCGGTAAAAATATTTAAATAATTATCAGTTCAAGAAGACATAAGTGATAAGAATTAAAAAAAGAAAAATCATTATACTATATTCAAAGAAATTATTTTCATACCACTTCAGTCCCTTTTTGCATCACCAACGGAAGGAAAGATCAGATGAATTTATATCAATGCCTGAGAAAGAATATTAATGTCATCTATTAATGTTTATCATTTTCCATGAGGTGCTTGCTATTTTCAGTAAAGGCTAATGCAAATATAACCTTACAAACATAGATTAAAAAGAAAAAAAATATGTGTGTGTGTGTCTGTATATATATATATAGATATATATGTGTGTGTGTGTGTGTAGTGAAGTTGAAGATATCAAAATAAGTTGTCTACAGTTTTTACATTTCAGATCAAAAAGAAAAGACCAAACATAAAAACCTATGCCTTATGACAAAAACGTATGCGTGTTTGTATGCAAGTGTGTTTGTGACTGGTGTGTTAACAGTGTTTTGTTCCAATGGCATACTGTACTTTATGATAGTGTTTAACCCAAACTGTGTGATATTAATACTGATTTAATATACTATATAAACCAACCAGACTGGTTTTAAATCTTCTGTTAGGATTTATCAGTAACCGAGTACCATCTTTAAATTTCTATGGAGACAGTACGTACAAATCTACTGTTAACAAATCAGACCAATATGCATATACAATGCATTTTTGACAGTTAATTCGATTAAAAAGTCACTGGTATATTAACAGTGTTTTGATTCAACGCTATAAATATATATTATGCATTTGTAAACAGTGTTATTGGTTATACTTCTGATGAAACCGTTTCCAATGCAGACACTGTCAGGGAAGGATGTGGGTGTGTAATTCAGGCAGAATGAACACTGAAGGTATCTTTGTTCCAAGCAATGATGCATCAGAGATTTCTCAATTTCTATCTGTATGCACACACACACTCAATAGGCTTCCACACATTTTCTGTCTACAATATTTCAATAATAAGCAGTTTGTTAAGACTATACTCAAGACATTCCCTAAATGTGCTATGCAGTGAATTTAAACCAGTAGTCATCTAATCCAGTGATGTGTGCATAGACTAAATTTATTAAAAAGTGAAAAACATTAAATCCTGCTACCTCCAGGGACATGCCATTGCTCAATATAGCAAGTTTAAATGGTAGATGCAGATTAAATGGGATCACACTCCAAGGAGGCTGGCATCCAAGCAGAGACATATTTTCTATATTGCAATAAGTGAAAACGTCTATTATAAAAATAGTGCCCTAAAATTCTTGCAGAAAGCAAAGTAAAAGAAAAAAATTTGATAACATTCCTGGGTGTAAAAAAAGAAACAAACCTAACTAAGCAATAAAAACATAAGGAGTTCTGTAATGTTTCTGTTGCATATGGTAAATGCCATAAGTCCTATATTTAGAAAGATAAAATGCTAGTGACTATTCACTCTTCTCGTTCACAGATAAAACATGTACCCAATAATATATTCAATTAAAAAAATTAAGCTAATTTTCAGGAAACAGTTGAAGTAACAGAAATAAATGTTCTCTATAAAAGATATTGGAGCAAACAAATTTGAATTATTTTTCTCCAAGTAAAATCAAAATACATGTTCATTAAAGAGATACTTGATAAATGTATGATTTGCTTCAACCCCCACACACACACACGAAAAGCAAAAACAAACAAAAATGTTTCAGCTTTTATTACTTCACACTTCATACAATTCTTGACTTTGTTAACATATCATATATGGCAGTTAATTATATTTGATCAACCATGTGCGATATTTTATTTAATCTTCAGGGGAAAAAATATAACTTATAAAGAATTACAGATATATCTGTAAGGGCCTTTTGTTTTGTTTACAAAGGATAACAAATAATCTTCTCAAAATTAATTTTTATGAAATAATTGCAATATTAATAGTTTTAACCATTCAAAAAAATTTAACTGGGTTTATTTTTGGTGACCTTTGATGAAATACTTTATTCTGCATATAATGGATTATATTACATATTAACATACATGTGTATGTATGTACAACTGCAATACAAATTCAATTAAAATGTAATACTCTAAAATATACTCAAATATACTGGTCAGTTAAAACTCACAAGAGACAGAAATGAGGAACAACTTCTTGATGAGGTATTCATAAATACTAAAACAAGTTAAATTGTTCCCTGACTGAGCAAATCATGGAAACCTCTTGCAGTTGCCCAATGAGCTAGAAAGAGCAGCAGCCCTCAAAATACACTTGAATACAGAACACATTTAATGATATGTAAAAAGACAAGACAGTCATGTCTAGAATACTTTTCAACACAGGTTTGAGAGCCTGACGATAGGCAATGGAACATTATGAACATAATCTTATAGGTTGATCTTGTCACACATTCTACCCTATAACTATTCATCTCCATATGAAATGTTCTTTATTTCTCAAAAATTCACTTTTGATGAAACACAATAATGCTCACTTTATTCTGAATGAAGAGAAGAATAGGGCATTGAGATACCTGACAATTTTTGCATCACCTAAAGAAAAATGCTTTCTGTATTTCTTAGAGAGAGAGAGAGAAGGTAAAAAATCATTTCTGGTATGCTTTTATCCACTGAAGCAGTACAATTTTAGCAGGGAGATAAGAATTCACAATCTTTAAACTTGACTAATAAGAAGACTCATTTTGTTCTTTTATTACTGTGCTTTGTCATATCTTTCTTAATAACCACACCAGTTACATATTATATCCCAAAGCTAAAGAGTTCTGAGCTTTATTGTACTATTTTGAAATATTTTACATATTTTCAGAAATTCCAATGAGGATTCGTGTTGCAAGGAACAATATCTGAATATTAAGAATTAACAGGCATTTTTTCCCTCTCATATTTCTGTCATCTATATAGCCATAGCTCTTTTCTCCGATCAATTGTTTTCTAAAAGTTTTATTAAGTTATATTACAAATCTATTGCTGTACTTTTATGTTTTCATGGTGTAAATAATTTCTACCATAAATGAAAAGAAACAATATTTAATATGACATGTTTGAACTGATAATTGATTTCCTGTCTGTATATGATAAATTGTCTAAATGTATTTCAAGATAGTAATGAAAAATGAGAGAGACAAAAAATTAAGAATGCTGGTAAGCTATTATGGAATAGGACTGTGTATTCATAATCTATTTTCTTGTTTACTAGATATCATTTATAAATATATAAACTTATTTTATACTTATATTTACATTTATAAAGTATTATTGCTTTCCTTATAACCGACAAGTCATTTTCGATATATACAAGTTTGATATATGTGATATGGGAATTCATTTACATGTCAGAATCTACTACTTCCAAGAATTAGATTTATGCAAGAAAAATCCACATTTACAAAATTTATTATGTGTGAAGGCGAAAGTTGTTATATGCATCATATATAGTAGTGATACTGGCAATGATAATTATTTCAGTTTAAGAGAATGCTAAACTGAGAAAGTATTTACATCACATTGTTTATACCAAATTGCAGAAGGTCAAGTGAAATCAAACATAATCTTGTCCTTGTATTTGATGATAATTTTGGTTGGGCAATTTATTTTCTAACTTACATGTATTTCAGTATCTACCTAGAATGCATGAAATAAGTCATTATTTATTTCCCATTGTGCAAGTTTTTTTTTTTCCTGTTCAGTCCATTTTCTACTCTTCATGACTTAATTCAAAAAGTCTGCCTTCATAAAAAAAGGATTCCAGTAATAAACCAAATAAAAATAAGTCACAGATACTGGTGACAATTTCTCTTCATATCTTGCCTTATTTTTTCATTTCTAAAATCCTAGCAAATGGCCTGACCAGCTAAGGAAAATGGCAGAAATTATCAGTCTAATATTTATTCTAAATATAAGAAATTGAAATATAACTGGAACTGAAATAAATACACCAACATGGAATTATAAAGGGAAACTGAAGAAACACCGTATATTCAGTTATATATTAACTAGGACTGTATTATTCCATACAAGGATTCTATGTCTTGTTAACTTTTATTCACCTTTCACTGTCCATTTCAAGAGTTGTCCACAATAAATCTATTAACTGAATTATCTATCACTTCTTAGGATTACCAAAGAAGTTAACCACTTATTCAAAAGTTAATTTTTTGAGAAGTTTCTCAAGAAATGTTATCTAGTCACTTCCATTCTACATTCTAACTTTATCAATTCTGTCTGCTGACCAATGTATGATTGATAAATTTAAGAGATTGAAGCAGAGGTTCCCCTGACTCATGATAAAAAGCTGCCTCTGTAAATTCTACCAATTTTGAAACTCTACAATATATACCATTATCAATATAGTCAACCAGTAATAAGTTTCACTTGTGATGTTCATGATTTTAAAGGAACCCTACATTGGCTCAAACTTTGTATCAAGTAGTCAGCATAAATGAAAATGTAGCCTTATATATAAAATTAATTTTTTTTAATATCTTTACCCCCAAGAGGAGAACACTTAAGATATTTTAAATACTTCTTGATGTATTTGCGTAATGCATATTTATAACTCACAACTTCCAAATTTAGAGGTATAGCATGTTTTACTGTTACCCAAAAAATATTTCACACCATTAGAATACATTATTGGCGAACGAAATAATCAGATCAACTTGACCGATTGCCTTTATCTACTTACAAATGAATTTATGAAATTAGAACAGTTGTGACTGATGCTATTTTGTCTCTTTAAATACAAAAATAAACTACTTGAAATTCTTTTCCTTATAGATTTTTAACATTGGTGAAATTATGAATTCAGCTCTGAACAAGATTATTTCTTTATTTCTTTAAAAACCGTTTACATAAACAGTAGATTTACACACACAGACACACACATGTCAGAATACTACTTTACACTAGTACAGTGGATGACTTTAAATGCATGAATGGAAATACCCACAAATTTCAGCAACATTTAAATTATACTTTTGTTTACAATTTATGTGCATAGGTGGTATTATTGACTCACATTTCAAAGTCTATTTGAATAGCAGTTGTTCTTATTGCTATTGACAGTGTTTCTGTGATTGAGGTTAACAAAACAGATTGTCATAATTCTTACATTTAATTATTTTTTTTAAACTTTATACTTAACTTGGAAACAGTGACTACAAAGCTGTACATAAGCATCTGTCAGTCCCCTCTCTAGAGCCCCTTTCTCTCCAGTGCCCATACAAAATTTTCTATTATTCTCCAGTTAGAGGTACCACTTTCTTTGAGAAGTAGTGGTTTCATCCTTTGGTATTAAACTAGCCACATCTGGCCCAAATATTCTACCTGTTTTATGTTTAAACTGGCCAGATCTGGCCTCTCACATCTATCTTACAATGTCATTCTCAAAATATACAATCCTATCATTGAAATCTCAAAGCAACAAGATAATGCAGGATTAATTGAAAACAATGTGAATGAATAAGTATTACATTTTGACACAGTAATCTGAATGCTAAGGGGTTAAGTGGAGAAGCTACAGAGATATTCATCACAGTAATTGAGTACACTTCTCAGACTCTATATATCAATGTCAAATTGTGAGATGATTTCTTTGCAATAACGTAAGTTTTATGTTTGTTTTATAGCTTATACAAAACAAAATGATTATAGTAATTTGAAAAGAAATGCATCATAGTCAACCATGCATTGTTATGATATATATTTATGGAAGCAAATATTTTGTTTATTTGAAAGAGATAAACAATAGCAAAGAGTCAACACCTCTGTATGTATGAGTCAGATGAATTCATATTCCATGTAGTAGTTTCATTTATGGTAAAACTCAGGCAAGAACACCACATAATATTGAAACTTTTCTAAGTTTCATGTAATATTTTGATATAATATTTCATACTGCCAACTTCTAGATGAAAACTCCTTCCTTCTATAGAATTTTCTAACATGTTACTGTGGCGTATATTTCTCAAAAGGATTTTTACATCACACAATCAGCAGAGCATTTCAGTGCAGTGCCACAACAGAGATTATGCTTTCTTCCCTTATTACGTACATTTTGGTGCTATATTGCATAAACTATTGGAACACTCATTCAATAACTGTTTTACATACGTGTCTGTCTCCCATTTTTATTCCATCAGTTATTGTTTGTAGCAATCATCTGAGTAAACCAGATTTGCTAGAGTTTAACAATTGTGACTCTCTAGTGCTGCATATAAGTATGTGTATTTGTGGTGAATGTTGATATCCCTTGGTTTCACTCAAGTGAAATAGGGAACGTTTATATTCCTTGCTGATATTATGACAGGTGGCTCTTTGCTTTCAAAGACCCATGAAACAAAAATTATTTCACTTGAAAAACAGGTGAGGGATGGCAAGAAGAAGAGCATCCAACTGTAAAATTCTTCCTCAAATATGCCCAATGTCTAACACCTGCTACTCTGGGAAAGCAGATATTAACCCTTTCATTACCGCATTTATTTTGTGATGCTCTGTGTTTCTTTCAATTAATTTTAAATATAACAAAGAATTTAGTAAAATAACTTCGTTATCATTAAACTAGTGTTAGGAACATAAATTGTGACTAAGGTTTGGTGGAAGATTTCAATTCAGGACTTATGGAATCAAGACATTTGTACTACAGAGTCAGAGGCGGTTTCAGCCAGGTTGGTATCGAAAGGGTTAAAGAAACAAATGAACTTACATGAAATTTTTAGATTTCCACAGCTATTCAGTTAATTGGAAGAGACCCATTCAAAATATCAAGTATTTTGCAACATAAATTGATGTACTTACAGATAATAATTCCTGCACATTAGAGACAGAAGTGAATTGACTTGGAAGAAACTTTGTTCAGTGATTTTTCTGTTTTGAATTATTTTTGCAACACAATTTAGTAAAACATAGCAAAACAAAATTAAAAATAATTTGAAAGCGATATCAATAGCAGAATGACTTTAATAAGGAGTAATATTTTATATTATTATTATTATAGACATTCTGTCATTTATAAATGTGAATATACTTAAAATGTGTAAAATCACATGTATTTCCTTTTTTGTAAATAAAACAATTATTGAACATTCACTCATTTTTATTTAATATACATCATATTAATATAATTGTTCTGAAAACAATACAAACTCAATACAAGATTTAAAGCATCTATCTCATCAATCTTGTATTATCCCTGTTCAAATTTGTTGGGTTTGAGATTTAAAATGTGTCGTTTCTGTTTGTATTTTATGACATATTTCCCTAATGGATAGTTATCAAGGATGTGTTATAAAAGAGTTTAACTATACTTAAAAATTGGAAAAAGAAACAAATTGAATTAAACTTTTGGATTTTGCCTACCAAAACTACATTGTACTTTTGTATGACAAAATGAAAATATAATCATTTGAAACAGTGTTAACTCAAATTATAAATTTCATAAATATATTGTATCTAAATTTATATACTATCTTTTAAGATTCTATTCAAAATGAGCTGATAAAACAGAGAATATAAAAATTCTGTTTTCTTAAAACAAAGAGAAAAACGAAATAAAGAGAGAAATCCTATTACTACTACTACTACTACTACTACTACTACTACTACTACTACTAAAGTCGATTTATTCAAGCTTGTTTAATCAATATTTCTTTGAATGATGATGAAACATCAAAGTTTGCCTAGTTTGCATTACTATTGATATTGAACCATAGAAGTTGCCATCCAAAACTCAAATTGCTACCCTAAAAAAAAAATCATTATTAATCTGTCAAATGCTGGAGATCAAATATTTTTCTAAGCTGACATGTGTTGCTATGGTAAAATGGGTGAAATCCTTTCAGATCAAGATTGGAAAATCTCAAAGAAAACATATAAGATTTTTTTCCCCTCTAATTACATAGGAAGAACTTTGATTACTGTAAATCATTTGTGTGTTTTTTATCAGTAATTAATTTTAATCAGTTATTTGTTACATGCTAAAATAATATTCACATACCAAGTCTTTTTTTTATCTATCTGAGTTCTATCCTAAAACAAAGATGTGAAGATTGAAGAAAAAAGGGAAAAAGCTTCAGAGCATGGGAGAGGTAAAAAAAACGAGGCAGAAGGATTAATTGAGATATTGCATTATCAGAATGGGTCATATCAGTCCTCTACAGATTGTACTAAAGAAGGGGTCTACGGACACTAGCTAAAGAGGGCGATAATTAGGCAGATCGAAGATAGTTGTGACCTATGAACCAGTAGAAGTTCTTAAAAACAATCTAAAAATGTAAATGTGTAAAGTAGTTAGAATATATAGAATACATGGCATGGAAACGTGATATTGATAGATAACAGAAAAGCAGAGATCTGTAAGAAGCAATTTATCAAAATTCAGTGTTGATACAAAACTGAGAGTGACAAGAAGACATGGAAAATAGAATATATAGGATGGAACACATATAAACTGAAAAATGATTAAACGTAGATCAATACTGAAGTAGCAGAAAGATATATGGCAGAGATATATACTCTCAATGTAGATCCATATTACCAAACAGCATTGATTTTACTGCCTAGAAGGGCAACCAACCAGTAGAATGGAAGAGAAAAACAGCAAAAGAATTGTTGCAAGTGGTTCTTAAAAGCAAGATTAAAGTATAATGACAACCACCACAAGCTTTTACTCTCACACAAGAACACCCATTCTTCACACACTCAGACCATATTTTGTGGAGGGCGTGTGATTGCATTTACTTGGAGGAATATATACAAATACATGTAATATATATCTACACAGAAATACATGGATTAAAAATACAGACAATTCAAAATTAGTACTCTCAATACACAGTCTTATACACCAATTACTCATTTCCTGTTTGCATTTAGTTAAAATTCTTGTAATGTAATAGCTACTACAGAATTGGAGAGACATAATTTCAAGTTGATAAATACAAAAGCTGGATGGTAAGACAGAGCGGTTAGTAAAAATAATCAGAGTAGAACTCATATTATTGCCAGAGCTATGAAAAAATAGAGGGTTTAGCCTTTGGCATTTCAGTTCTATTGACATGAGACTTTTGACAAAGACTGCAATGTAGGTAAAGAAAAAACAGAAAGAGACAAACTAAAATGCAACAGACTGAAATGATGTACAAAGTGGTATCAAAAAATTCCTGGAATAGTTCTATAGTGCACCAACAGATGGCAGCACATGGTTGTGTGCACAGTGACAGCTTACAGTGACCTTCATGTTATAGGGTGAAGTTACTCAAGAACATGTATGGAGAAAATGTGAAAGCAATTTTGATCGATAAGGAAAAATATAGCAGGCTGAAAGAAAAATGTAATGTTGAACCACCAGGATTCGGGGTGGAGTTCAATGAACTACTGCCAGTAGTTGAACTAAGCGAAATACAGCCATATATAAGGTATTAAAAAAAAGAGTGTAAATTGTGGTTTAAGAAAAGGAAGGAAAAAAGAGTAAAACAAAATGATGCTATCAGGAAAAAACAATGAAAATAATTATAAACAGGTATTAAGAACGTTCAAATGGTACTACATGTGAGTGGGGTGCATGAAGCTATTTCATCACCATCGATTTCGTTGTACATTTTACCATTTTTCATTCGTTTTATGTTTTTGTCCCCACTGTGATGTTCTGTCTGTCTTTGTGCTGTCCCCTCTGTGTTATGGTCGTAGTGTCAAATAAAGAGATTACAGTGGCTTTCATGAGGCAGTGTGTTGAGTGACATCACTGTGTTTACTTCACAAGTTGTGAAATTTGTGTTTTTGTGATCCTATGTATGCTGTAGTCTGTGATTTTTGTCAGGGACAGGAAGTTGGAACAAAAAGCCAATGTGACATTTTGCATTAAACTCGGGAAGTCTGCTACAGAGACATTGAACATGCTTCAGCAAGGTTACAGCGCCGAGGCAATGGGTTGTACATGATGTTTTAAGTGGCACAGGTGCTTGAAAAGTGAAAGAACATCCCTGGAAAATGACAAGCAATCTGGAAGACCTGCTAGAAGCATCATCCCCAGAAATGTGATATTGTGCATTGAGAATTCGTCCCCCAGGACCAGACGATCAATCAAGAGTTCTATGGAGACATTTTGAAGCATTTGCGGGAGGATGTTGAGTGAAAGCGACCGGATCTGTGGAGCGTGAAGAACTGGATTCTTCTCTGAGCTCTCCTCACTCATGAGCTATTTGCCAAAAACAACATGATATCCCTTCCACACCCACCCTATTGACCAGATTTAGTACCTGCAGTCTTCCATCTCTTCCCAAAGATGAAAAGGCAGCTCAGAGGTTGCAGTTTTAACACCACTGTCGAAATCCAGAGCAAATTGCAAAAGCTCTTCACCTCATGGAAAACAACTTCCAGGCCAGATTCCGAAAGTGGCAGGAATACTGGGTCCAATGTATTGCTGTGCAAGGTAATTATTTCGAAGGAGATGACATTAAAATTTAGGTAAATAAGTTATTTTTTATTAAACATAACTAGTCCAGGAACTTTTTGACACTACCTCGTACATTGTATAACAGAAAAAAGAAAAAGTGAGACATGCAGCAAATTAATCTAGAATGTCAGTACCTGTGAAAGATTACAAATTGGAAGCCATAGCTAAACCTCAAAATGAAATCCAATATATTAAAGTAGATATATTCTTATCAAGGTAAAATGAAAGTTCAGAACTGACACCTGAAGCTGCAATACTGGCAACAGAATTTGAAAGTGCAAGCTTCTATTTCTTTCACAAATGAAAAGTGAGGTCGAATAAGTTTATTATAAGCTTCCTTGTGACTTAAATCAGACTGAAAGCAGACAAGGTTATCAAATGAATCTATTAAATTGAGGAAAAAAAAAATAACATCAAGTTCATAAAATAATTACTAAGCTATTTAAAGAATTAACATATCTGAATTAGTAACAATAAGAAATGGAGCTACTTAAAAAATATTGAATAACAGGAAGTAAGAAGCTCATTGAGGGAATATAATTCTTATCCATTCTAAATCATAGAACAGAAATATTCCTGCATTAAAAAAAAATAAATAAATAAAAAACAAAAGCTGAAGCACTAAGGAAACTTCCAAAATGGAATAACGATGTTCCAATTATTGTTGCAGTCAAACTATGGGCCCTGAGACTTGCATCTACATTGGCATTACTCTATGTATGATATACACATTTCCACACATCAATCTGTACTAGATTATACGCTCAATTAAACTGATATGATAAAACAGATCAATTCAATTTTATGAAACAGACAATGAAGCCTGTTCTGGTTCCTGGTCTTACCAGCTCCTATCACACTGTCAAACCCATGCCAGCAAGGAAAATGGATATTAAATGTTAATGATCATGATAATGATTTCATATTTCCTTTCATACTTCAATTACATGCAATAGTATTTTTCAAATCAAAAATGTAAAGATATGTTTTGGCTAAATGAAAATAAGAGATATAATACAATAACAGGAAAATGCTATTATGATATTAAACAGAAGTTATTACTAATTACAATAGTTTAATTAAGTGTTTTATAAAAATTTTCCCAAATTAATTAACACTGTAAAAATGTAAACAAGCAAATGCTATGAAGATGAATGCACCAACAGGAAAAACTAACATCAAGGAGTGGATTAAGCAATGTTGAGCCTTAGAATTAAATCAAATATTAGAAAATAAAGCTAAAAAAAGATCATAAATTTATCTTTTATCTTATATGTGTTTCAATCATTAGACTGTGGACATGCTAGAGCACAACATTGAAAGGTTTAGTCAAACAAATTAATCCTGATCCTTTTTTTGCCTTTTGAAGTCTTGTACATTATCTATCTCTTTTGCCAAACTGTTATATTACATACAAGGGCGTAAACAAAGCATCACCAATGTTAAGCGGAGATGAGGGAAACTTAAACACACACACTCTTGTCCTCCATACAGTCTTCATGTACCAAATTCACTGACAAGGCATTGGTTGGCTAGGAGATATAATACAAGACACTTGGCCAAAGTGCATTGTAGTGGAACTGAACCTTAAACCACATGATTCCAAAGTGGGCATTCTTAACCACACAGGTATGCCTGAATATACTAAAAGATTGAAATGCCAAAACTAAACTAAAAGTACACAGGCTTGTTGTTGCAATTAAACATTTGAGAATTGTGCAAAACAATGGGATTGCTAACTGAATCAAAGAAGACATGCCTTAACATAGGGTTAAAAGATGTGTGAAAATTGTGTATCTGTGTACACACACACACACACACACATATATATATATATATATATATATATTTCCTAGCTGCCACTAATAGAAAATTGTATCTTGTCCAAGTGGTAAAAATATTATTGGGGACAATAACATTTATTCTAAGAAGAGATGTTACTTCTGACCTGGTATATCACGTACTTGTGAAAAAACATATGTGCAACAGTTTGTGAATAACATGTTTTTCTAAACACGCTATTTTTTAGTATGAATGTTGTTTCGATACGTTTTTATATATGCACGCACGCACATGCACATATACTCACATATATTGTGGATATTTGGAAAATAATATGCATGTATAATATATAAATTGCTGTATGTATGTATACATGTGACTTTATTCAATCATAAAATAGGATTGTTAAATTCACAGCGGTATGATGTTGCAGGTCAACTAAAAAAGTGTCATCTACAAAGACTTGCTGCAGATGGCAGAATATTCTAGATAGAAATGTGTAAAACATTTTCTTTGAGTAGCAATATTTATAAAAGAAAATATTATTTAGATATCTATACAAAAGTAGAATATTATGTTCTTCTAATGGCAATGCCTACAGATTAAAAGTTTGTTAGCATATCATTTCGTTGGGAAGCAGCTTAAGTGGAAAGGATTTTTTACTTATTAGGAAAACATAAATATAGAACACTAATTTTTGATTGGTTGCTAAAAATTAATTCAATGTATTTATTTGTTAAATCCAGCTAGGTGCCTGAGATTGTGTTGTAGCCAAGTTATTATCCGATAAAAGTCATTACATCTGAATACAAAACAGGATTTGAAAAAAAATATGCTAATGTATATAAGAACAATTTGAGAATGAGCAAGAAAAAAGCTTAAAATCAGAAATTCTGACAGTTGAAGTTAATAAAGCCCCCACTATAAGGTCTATTAGAATAGATATCTACCATCCAGGAAAGTAAGCTAACGCTATCTTACAAATGTATAATTATAATTAGTATGTTAGTGTTTTTAACACAAATGCAGTATTTCCCTCCCTGTACTGCATTCTATAAATACTCTGAACAAGGAGACACATTCATGATATAACTCATCCATATCTTCTCTCGGTAAAAGTTTTATATTAGCAACAATATTAGCAAAAGATGAAATGTTACTGCTGCTCTTCACACAGTTTCTTTTGTTCCCTGCCATTCAAATTTAGATCTTCAACATTTTCTTGTTTGTGTTTTCTATTGTTCAAATATAAGTGTTGTACTTGAAACTGTCTGTGTTTAATTGTAAGTTGTGTTTTTTTTTTAAATTTCTTTTTTTATTTTTGCAATCGATTTCAAAGTCTGTTTTCATATTTGAAAATATTGGAGGAGTTGTTGTTTATGTTACTGAGGCTGCTGCTGCCACTTTTGCTTGAAGTTCCCCTCCCTGCAACTTTTAAGATTACTTTAAATCATGGAAAACAATATTAATGGCTGCCATAGAAAAATTTTACATGGTTAAAAATAATGCTTCAACAAATATTCTATTTTTTCTGCCCTAGGGTAATGGAATGGACAGCCAAATGTCCCGATGACTTGATAAAACAATGTAAGAATTCCCTCTTCATAAATCATGCACTCCAGGGGGAAAACATTTCTAAATTGCACTCTAAACAAGTTTCTTCAGGGCAAATTGCACATACTACTACTACTAATAATAATAATATTAATAATAATAATAATAATGATAATGATATTGATAATAATAATAACAATAACAACAATAATAATAATAATAATGATAATAATAATAATAATAATAATGATAATAATAATGATAATAATAATAAAAGCCCGGAAGTGTTATGTACATTGTTTTGTCTTGGTATAAAAGATGGGCTACAGTAAATATCCTGCTCAATACCACAGATTTGATTGTCAGTTGTTTGACCTTCACCAGTTCAGCATGTCCCTTGGTGGCTGACGATATGTACATTTCTGATCATGAGCAGAAGTAGTGGGGAGCATCATAGCCATGTGTTGAGAGGAATTCTTTGGGGTGTGAATAATTCACCTTTGGAAACATGGATGTTTTGCTCTCAGGAACCTTTTGAATGGGATGGGCTACTCGACCTGAAGAAAATTCTAACTGGACCCTGAATAATAATAATAATATCGAAAACTACCTTAGGAATGAGATCCCAGGTTCGAAATTTCCCCAAGACACCTGATGAAGACACCAGCTGAAATGTTTTGTTAACAACAAACAAGATGAGGACAAATATCCATCAAATGTAAATAATGTAAATAATGTACTAAGGAAACTAGTTGTGACCTAGTGTCTAGGACATTGATTTTGAATGTAATACATGCATACCATGAATAATATTGGTTTTTAATTTAGAGTGAAGGTCAACAAGGGTGAGGAGTGAGCATTTGTCATTACCATCACAGGACTTCGATTTCTAATTTATATTATCTGCCCTGAAAGAAAGGACAGAAAAATCGGTCTTGGCAAGATTTAAACTCAGAATACAGAGAACAGAGAAGAAATGCTGTGAAACATTTTTTTTTTCAGCCTGTGCATCACCTTTCATATTTCTGATTTAAGCACAAGGGAAACAAATCCATCACTTGACTGGTATTTTATTTTACTGACCTTAAAAGGATGAAAGACAAGGTTGACTTTTGGACAACTACAAACCACAGTGTAGCTGAGTAAACTAGTCTGTCCATTGCAAACGGTAAAATAATAACCATTTCTGACATAAACACAAAGAAAGAAATTTCTGGAAAGAGATTAATAGACAACATCGACCTTACTTCTAGACTAGTAGACATTATGTTCTCAACTTTGTAGATGGATAGAAGATGACCTGGATGAGATTTAATCAGAGAATGCAAAGCAAAATAAGTAAAATACTGTACAGTATTTTCTCCATAACTTTACCGATCTTCCTACTCACCACTAATAACACAAACGACAACCATAGACCAAAAGACTAATCATATGAAGAATTATAATCTATCATTACTTATTAACATTTTTGATGGAATATACTTTTCAATATTGACATAAAAGATTTCATACTTGAGTATCTACTAAAATATCAACCCACCCACCCACCTCATACACACTTCTTCAATCAAATTATAACTTTCTGCTATATTTAAGTTAAAGAACAAGGCTGTGCTATTCAGAAGACTTTCCAATATCAACATAATTTTATATTCATTTTCTTTTCTCCACAAACAGCCATAGTTTGTCACACATCTCACTCTGCATTGTCCACACACACAAACAACAAAGAAAAAACTCAAGCAGTTTTGTAAATGTGTGAATTTATTATATACTGTGTCACTGGTACTAAAAATAAGTTGTCCCATTGCTATTTCTAATTCCGAGTTAACACTCTCCTAGACAAGTACTGTGCAATGAAGCTGACAGACTACATTTCACTTGTACATTCCATGTTTGGACATGGTTTCAGTGTCTAAGTGACTTTCACTTTACACTTCATGTGATCGATGACTGGCTCCTGTGCTGGTGGCATGTAAAAAGCACCTATTACACTCTTGGAGTGGTTAGGGTTAGCTGTAGAAACATTGCCAGATCAGATTGGAGCCTGGTGCAGCTGCTGGCTCTCCAGACCTCAGTCAAACCGTCCAACCCATGCCAGCATAGAAAACGGATGCTAAATGATGATGATCATCATCATGACGGTATATTAGCTGCATTTTACCTACTGACATTAGAGAGGTTGTGATATACAACAAGGACTACAAGGTGTCCTCTTTCCACTGTTAAAATTTAGAGTTACCACTCTCTTAAATTGCTTGCAATGTCTTGCTCATACAGTTCATTCTTTGTGTGGCTTATATAGCTAGATGTCCTTCCTATCACAAATTACTTTACATAATGTGCCGGCGCCATGTAAAAAATATTCCGTTCATTCTGTAAGGTGTTGCTATTAGGAAGCATACCTGTTTTTCTTAAGTTTGAAAATAATCAAGAATTTAGAAGGATAAGCTGGTATTTTGAACCAGACTAGAAGTTATAATATCAAACTATGAACGGAAGGCTTGAATTGAAATATAAACATACTGTATTATAAAACCAGATTATATAAGCAGGTTGATATCGAAAACATATAATCAATAATCATATAATTAAGATCCTATCAATTATAGAAGTCATAGAATCCCAGTAATACATGTCCTGCAAACGATTTGTCCTTGTAACAGCTTATAAATATTCTTTTACAAATAATTCTGGTAAAGATTTAACTCCCAACAAAAGATAATAAATATGAAGGGTATTGAACTCACATTACATTCATCACAAGAATATACTCTGCGACGCTTTTCTAGTTGCAATGTGGGAATTATAGAACAAAAACAATTATTTCCTTTCAACAGTTTCTATGAAAATGAAATTGCAAATGGAAAGTGTTAAGATATTTCAGTAAAACAAATTCTAAATCAAAGGAAGTGGATTTATTTTCATAATAATATCATATAAAATCAGAAATGTGCAGGGTCTTTAATTTTTCTCGTGTTTCAATCATCAGCCTGTGACCAAGCTGAGGCACTGCATTGAAGAGGTTAGTCAAAAGAATTTGATCACAGACCGATACTTATTCTATTGAGTTATATTTGGAAAAACTTAAGTTATAGGAATGTAAACAAACCAGTACTGGTTATCAAGCAGTGGGAGATAAACACAAAGGTACATACAAACAGCATAAACAACCAGCATGTACACAATTTCTGCCAAACAAAACCACCACAAGGCATTGCTTAGTCCAGGGTTATGGTAGAAGACACTTGTCTATGAAGTGGGGCTGTACCCAAAATCAAGTGATTGTGAAACAAACTTACTAACCAATTACCAATACTTCACATATAAACTTTCAAGTTTAAAACTACTAAGTTATTTCTCTTTAGGCCAACAGCACTGTCCATTTCCAAGACTGTAAGAAAATCTATGAATTTCAAGCAGATAGACGGAGATATTTCCATATTAATAGCTACACAATACCTACAAAATCAAATGCAAAGTTGATACCATACAGCTCAGAATTTCAGATTCTATTTTGCATGTTATCTTTTGAGACAAAGGAATTAATTAATGTTAATATCCTTTGTAGAAGTAAACAAACTTCTCTAAATTGTAATCAAAAGCTGAGAAGAGATGTGCTCATTAAATTTAAACGTAAATTCTTAAATTCTGTTTATGAGTATATGGGGAAATCCTTTCACAGATTATATCTACAATATTTATGATACATACACATGATACCCTTGAGAGTTTTAAAATATTATCTTACCAACCTAGTTTATATAAAGCAATAGAAAAAAATGTGAACAGTATTTCTTTGAAAGGAAATGGAGTAGACAAATTTGATTCACTGGCAGGATGTTAACAGCTATACAGAAATAAGGGATTCTACTAATGGTTAATGGTGAAACCGTGAAATATTCATTAGAGATACATTTTTAAAAATCTAATTTCTCTTTTTCTTCCTCTATTGAAATGTGTGTGTTTATGCATATGTATGAGTGTACAGCGGGAATAGATGTATTATTTAGTGCACAACCTAGGTAATAAATAACAATTACTTGATCTTTCATAATCAAACATATTTATCAATGACTACTTTCTCGTATCTATTCTAGACAGTTAGGTTAAACAGAATAACAAAGCAGTGTTGAGACTAGAATCACAATGAAACACTAGTGATGAACTGCAATTCATTACAGAAACTGATAAATAAATACACTAATATTCTATCTACACACACACACGTCTCTGTATGTATATGATCAGAGAATCATATTTGATAGCTGAGAGGAAGCAAAAATTTGACATCTTTAACCTGGAAAGGAATGGATACAAATCCCATCCACAATATTCCTTCAACTTGAGTGAATGAAAGATAAGCACAATGTAGTAGGTAATTTCTGTTAGAGATTAAAGATTACCTCAAATCACACACCCTACTAGCTTCAATAAGGATATATTAGATAACGCACACTTAAATACCACTAAGTAGATGTAATGGTCAAAATCATTAACAATAGGCGTAGGAGTGGCTGTGTGGTAAGTAGCTTGCTTACCAACCACATGGTTCTGAGTTCAGTCCCCTTGAACAGGTGTCTTCTATGATAGTCTCGGGCCAACCAAAGCTTTGTGAGTGGATTTTGTAGACGGAAACTGAAAGAAGCCTGTAAAATATATGTATATATGTTTGTGTCAGTGTTTGTTCCTCCAACATCACTTGACAACCGATGCTGGTGTATTTACATCCCTATAACTTAGTGGTTCAGCAAAAGGGACCGATAGAATAAGTACTAGGCTTACAAAAAATAAGTCTTGGGGTTGTTTTACTTGACTAAAGGTGGTGCTGCAGCATGGCCACAGTTAAATGACTGAAACAAGTAAAAGAATAAAAGGATTGTTTGATTATGTCTTTGATCATAAGGCTGCTTGATCAGAATTCAGCCAGGATCAAACAACAGTCGTGTTTGCATGTCCAATATGTTCCATAAAATGTTTACTAGAGTTTGGGGCAAGAACAAGAATTCATGACAAGTCATATAATACAAGGCGAATGTGCACATTTCATTGTTATATGCATACATCAGCTCTTCCAACTTTTACTGCTGCACCCTGATGGTTATCTGTTGCTCTCATAGATTGGAAAAAAGCATTGTTAAATTATTGTGGGCTTATCTCACACAGGCACAAAACACTAAAGATTACAAGAGACATTTTCATTTGAAATGTCTCAAGAATTGTAAAATTGTTTGGAAACATCTCAGAAGAATTTTTCTTTTCTTTTTTAATTTTTTAAACCACTACAAAATATGTTGCCATAATAAATTTGTTTTGATTAACAAAGCAAAAATATTTGAAGTTCTGTATTTCTTTTTAACTGCTCTGCATTCATTACAATACTAGTTACTGTTTGTTGACTAAGATTAAGCTGCCCTCCTCAATGGCTAATCTACGATATTTTGGAGTGATTTGAGCCATAGCAAGACAGAAAATGTGAACAGTGATGCAAAATCCTTTATTACCAAATACCAAGTATAAGAACTTTGCAGCAGTAGGGCCCAGTAAAAGAGTATATATGCACACACACACACACACACACACACACACAGTAAACTGGTACATCAGACAATATAGAATTAATATTTTGTGTGTGTGAGTGTACATACATACAGAGTCCAGACATGCATCAAATGTCTTTATATATTTGATTGTGTAACACAACAAAAATGTATTTGAATATGAATGAGAGTAGAGATGCATTAGCAATACAGTGTTCATTGATAGGCTAATTAACTTTTAAAATAGTATTATATCTTAGATATAAAAATCAATAGTTATTTTAACTATAAGTCAATTGTGAAACAAGTATAGGTTGAAAATTCTAAACTGAATGTTATCTAGCTAAGAGAAAATGTTTTAAACAGAGAAATATTGAACTACATATTGTACATCGGCAATCAATAAAAGCAAACAAAAGAAAACTAGACAATATATGTGATAATTCTTGTTTTCATAATTTAGATGGAAAACAGAAGTATTTTTGGCCAAAAATGCAGTGTAAAACATTAAATGCTTGATAATTTCAAAGAAGAATAGAATAAAATTCTTTCTTTAATGAAAGGTATATGGGAATTTGTTATATCTGAACTAATGGTACTTAATATGATTTTCAATATATCCAAAGTGTTTCATTGCCTTGCCGAATATAACTACAAGCTTGAAGAATCAATATAGTATTTCAGCATTGCACAAGTTGGTTAAGAATGTCTTGTGGTGGGCATAATACTTTCTACATTATTTAGATTAGTAAATGAAATCTGCTTTCTTGAAGATTTTTTTTTCTCTCTCTCTCTTATTTAATCAGGGCAGTGTGCAAACATTCTGAGTAATTTGAAAATTTAACAATCACTATGCCAATGTTAGAATCTTTTAAAAGTATTACCAGCTCTTTAAAATAAAATATTAGCACATGTATTTTGTTTTTTGCATTCCTCATTTTATTTCTCTTTAATCTTTATATTCCATGCACAAGCTGGAGATGCATTATAAATAATATTGCATAGACATAAATTATGTTAAAAGGTTTTATTGCAGGAATCATTTCACAGCTTTGCTTGCAAAAAAAAAAAAAAAAAAAAAAAAAAAAAAAAAAAAAAAAAATGAATATATTACAAATCTTTAATCTTATATCAGAGAAATCAACCTGCAGATGGGAGAAGAAGTTAATGTCACTAAGTCAAAATACACTAAATAAACAAAAATAAGGATTAATTTCATTTCATAACTTACTTATGAATTTATACAAAACCATCAGATTTACTTCTAATATAACACAAGTGGAGGATCACTGAAAATATAACTCTACACTATATTCTAATTGGTTTAACACAAACTTATTGAAAATTGATACAGTTGTTTGTGATAATACATGAAAACATGTCACCTTTAATGTAGCACTACTTTACTATTTGCAATCAAGTTAGAGAGCAAATTTTATTTCTATAAACTACATGATAATAATGATATTTTCAATAAATAGCTAGAGATCCATAATCTTTCAATAATCCAAAGAACATATGCAAATCCAAGTCTTAGCTTCAAATTACAATCTTTTAGCAGCATAGAAAGCATTAATGCTGATTAAAAACTATCTAACAAGCTGATTATATGTACTTGCAAATATTATTTGCATCTAAAAGCAGACATATGATCATGCTTCTCAACCAGAACTGTTGAGCAAAAAACAAAGTTCAGGTTTTTTTTTCCACTTGTATCATTTATATAAAATATCTATAATCCATATTGCAGATAAATTTGCTTTGAGTGCATTCTTGCCTATCTGACTGTAGACATATCATCCACAAACAGCTTCAATACTTTGTAGTAGATAGGCTAATTTCCTATATAATGTGACCTTGCAAACATCCTGTAACGGGAGATGCAGAAATCTAACGTGATATAGCATTGCTAATGCACAGATGTGGAGTCTGTTAATAAAAGAAATGTTTACATGAAAAAGAAAATATATCAAAACATCACACTTTCATTGCTCATGAAAAACTAAGATTATATAATTATCTACATTGCTCCACACCTATCTCTGATGATCTTGTCTATGATGTCAAATTTGCCTACTTCAAGAAAAAGGAAGAACAAATTTAAAAGCAACCAAAAGGGCTGTTGATTCTAGCATCATTTGATTAAATATATGTCAGTTTAATCTACACTAGAATACTATTCATGTAATACAACTCTCCTACAAGACACAAGCTCATTTTCAGGACCTTGCCACCCATCAACTTCTCACACCTGTTAGAAAAATAATTACTCACTCAGATTATTTACTCAATCACTAAGTTACATCCCCGGTCTCTTCTGCTGTGGCAATCTTCTGTTCCCATAAACTTAAAATTGTACACAACTCAAATTGTACTTGTCTCATCCATTTCTTCTTTTGTCATCCATACTTAAACTTTAAACAGTACATATCTCTTTTAAACACCCTAACATCCACTTTCCATCCAAATTGTGAATTGCCAAACTCTTGGCATAACATTAACGATGCTCTTCTTCCCAATCTTTAAACCTAGGAAGCTGTACAGGAGCCCATCTTTTCATATGTGTGTGTTTGTGTCTGTCCACCCCCCACCATTGTTTAACAACCAATGCTGGTGTGTTTGTTTCTGTAACTTAGCAGTTTGGCAAAAGAGACCAATACAATAAGAACTAAGCTCACAAAGAATAAGTCCTGGGGTCAATTTGTTTGACTAAAGGCAGTGCTCTAGCATGGTTGCAGTCAAATGACTAAAACAAGTAAAAGACTGTTATGTCTCAAGCTACTGCTATCTAGTACCTTTGGATGATCTCTACTCAACTGCTACTCAAATGCTACTCAACACTCCTACCATGGCCAGACTACCTCTATTTATATGTCTTGGGAGATCCTACTTCTTCGCCTGGGAACGTCGACACAACAAAGAGTAAAAGGTGCCACACAGTGGGACTGAACCTGGAACCATGTGGCAGGTAAGCAAGCTACTGCACCTATCTGAACTAAATATTTTAATTCAAGAAATACAGATGTGAATTCAGTAAAAGGTTAAATGCATCATTTTGCTACACGATCAGCTGTGTGTGTGTGCATGCGTGTGTGTGTGTGTGTGTGTGTGTGTGTGTGCATGCATGTGTTGCGAGTATAAACGAAGCTATATTAAAACAACAAAATATCCACTGCAGCTACATTACCAGCTATTTAAAACAAGTTGCCTGAATTATATAAGCAAGCATTTAAGAAAGATTCACATAAATCTCTAGGGTACAATATCGGCAACAAAACCTCTGATAAATTGATATCAGTAATATGAAAAGTGGCAAGAAAATATGTGAATTGGGAATAAAAATGAAGTAAAATTTCTTATACGTGGTGAAAATCTCTAAGTGTGGGTATGCTGAAAGAGATTGCTATGAACAGAAAATGCTAGGAATATGAAGAGTACATAAATTATTAATTTGTTTCATTTCTTAGTTGTAATCTTGAATAAAATTTAAATAAATCTCCAGAAGCAAATTACTTCAGTAAAAATTTGTAGTCAGGTAAATACTTATCACTAAAAGTAACATTAAAAACTGTATTGACAAGTTCAAGTATATCTCCATAGGTCAGAAAATAAAAAAAAAATTTTTTAAACTGATGAAGTATGAATAAAAATATAACGGTAGAAAGAAGCTCCAACAATAACATTAAACAAAATACATAAAAGATAAAATATTTCCAATAAGAATATCATTATATACATACACACGCATGCATGTGTGCGCGTGAGAAAGATTGATGTGGTCTGATTATTTTAAAAATACAACTGTCTTTTTAAATGAAGGAATCAACATAAGTTTACATTATTTTCAAAAAGAACTCAAAAATTGTTCATATGTTGATTTTATTTTTAAAATATTAAAAATAAAGCTTATTTCAATTTATCAAATTAATATATAAAGCATAATGTGTTGTCTTAAACAAAACTATAATTAATCTAATGAGGGGGTGGATCAGCAGGCTGCAGTGAAAGATACCTTTCTACAAGAGTAGCAACCAAGATTGCATCCTTTAGAATCTCCATGCTTCTTGAAATTCACCAACACTACACCTGATATTGCCACCTCCATATGCATGCACACATGTCTATCGTGACTCATACACTGTTCACTTTCCTGACTTTTGTACATAATTCTATTTGCTGTACATGCACCTTTGATGAGTTGTAGTGCACCTGAGCACTATACACAATAATTTCATTATTATTATTTCAAAATGGTTAAGAGCAAATAATACCTTTATTCTTGCAAAAGAAAGAGTGCACAGTCTGCAAAAAATTACAACTTGCCCACTGTATCAGTTGATTATCAGAAAGGACTTTGCACATAAAAATTCAACTAATTAACCAAATGTGCAGTTTAGCACAATGACCAATGACAACTCTGAGGATAAAACATATAATAAATTTTTTTTTTAAATAACCCTATCAGATGGCCTAATCTTGATAGCAATGAAATGTGTATTACAACATATCGTCCAGATATATTTACAAACTGCTCCAAACAAAAGTTAACTTCAGACTGAAATTCAATAACTTCACGATATCAAACTGTATATACAAAAGACAATTTTTTTGTAATGAATTTTATAATGTATTCTATAATATATGGTGGTAAAAACAACTGCTTCTTATGTCACTGTCATTTCTGTAAATATTTCCATAAAATATTACATGGCTGTGTGGTAAGTAGCTTGCTTACCAACCACATGGTTCCGGGTTCAGTCCCACTGCATGGCACCTTGGGCAGGTGTCTTCTACTATAGCCTCGGGCCGACCAAAGCCTTGTGAGTGGATTTGGTAGATGGAAACTGAAAGAAGCCTGTTGTATATATGTATGTATAT
>NC_068985.1:92772742-92794342 GCF_001194135.2 Octopus bimaculoides | reverse complement strand
TTACGTCACCGTAACTTAGCGGTTCGGCAAAAAGTGACTGATAGAATAAGTACTAGGCTTACAATGAATAAGTCCTGGGGTCGAATTTCTCGACTAAAGGCGGTGCTCCAGCATGGCCGCAGTCAAATGACTGAAACAAGTAAAAGAGTAAAAGAGTATCCTTGAAATCTACTGGAAAAAATTCCAAACCTACATTTTTTTTTCTTTTCCTTATTTCTGTAAACTTTAAAAGGACATTAGCAGAATTCCAATAATAAACGAAAAAAGGTATTTAAATTGTGATAGCAGTCCTTGGAAATCATAAGTTAATTTATAACCTGAACATGTCTTTAGCAGCCAATGATATTTCTTCAATAATGACAGTAAAGATACAATCAATGAGATCTGACTTCTCTTTTGTATTCAGTTGTGTATTAAGTATAAACTACCTCAATGGTGTCACGCAATAACCTAATGAAGCCCTCTCATAGTTTGCACCACACCAAATTAACCAAACAAATGACATTAGGATACTACCATGATGATATACCAAAGATATCTGAACAGAATATATTTCTTGTATATTTAGCATAGCACTTACTCTTGCATATAGAAACTAGAGACTTATTCCAATTTCTGAAAAATTTGGAGCTTGTGAAGTTCATATCTTGGGAACGTGTGTGTGCGTATGTACATAAGCATGTATACATTATGAGTATACTTACATATCTGTTTGTAATTTAGGCACAAGGTCAGTAAATTTGAGAGGAGTGGTTTAGATGTCATTGATTGAAAGGTTCTCGTATCTAATCCAAGCAAGTTTGAGAAAGAAAACAAAAATGATGATATATTTGGTCATCCCATAAATAATGCAGTTCTTTTATACTTTCTTTATTTTACAAAATTAAGATAAAGTTCTTTTTTCATCTAAAATAAACTCCTTCATTTTCTACAATGCTCTTCCATCTATCTGATATTTTAAATTATTTTACCCCGATGAATTTCATATTCATAAACTGATCCTCATATACACAACTTATGAATATATATTCATTATCATCATCATCATTGTTTAATGTCCACCTTCCATACTATCATGAAGCTGGCCTCAAGTAATTTTATTTAAATGTTTTTGAGAATAAAACACTAACTATATCATCCAGAGCGGTATCTGAGAACAAATATATCTTCAGAGACAATATTATCAGCAACAAAACTACAAAGCTCTCTTTCAATTCTGGCTCAGAATGAGAGCCCTATAAACTGTAACTTAAATCAAATCTGCTAATCTGCAATTCTCTTCAAATAGGAATGTCATAGTATGTGTGAGCACATTTGGAAACATATGTTTAAATTTAGAGCAGATTATCCTACTTAAGCAAAAGTTTGTCTTAGCGATGTATCAATTTTCCAAGAAATTTCAAACATGATAATCTCCTAGCTATGGATCAAATAAGGAGCATCAATAGTAGTCATTCAGAATAGCATGATCTGAAGATCTTTACTAATGTACCATTGATTTATTACAACAATATTCGATTCATATTTGAATGGACGTCATAAATATTCACCCATCTAAAAATAACTGTACTGCTTTAGATTGTTTAACTGTAATGATCTGACATATAATTGAAGATTGCAGCAGCATGTATTAGACACTAAATCAAATATAGTGGCACAGTTCTCTAATTATTTTAATAAGTGTCTACAGATTTTCAATAAGGAGGAAAAACAAAGTAAATTATTCAAACAAATACAGTGACATTAAACACACCCCATGCACTATATAGATGAAACACTAAAATAGAATTAAAAACATCAGAATAAATTCCCCAGCAGAGAATAACTGATGTAGTGGCATACAAAGAATTCTCATTTCAGAAACCAATGTTGCAGATACCTTGGAGATTAACAAAAACTCACATGCAACAGTTAAAAATATGACAAAAGTGTTAATAATGATAAATTACTCCTGCTTGAGCAATACATGAACAACTCCATAGACCACTTCTTACTATTATGCAAAACAAGCATTCTATGTGTCCTTAAGACACAAATGTCTCAACTCCCACCTTTGTCAATTTCTGCTGTCCAAGTTACCCTTTTAAAGATAATGTCTGACAATATGCAGATACTGCTATGCCTGCCACTCATTCAAATATCAGCAACATACTTTCAATTACACTGGCTGAAAGACTCCTCTTCCCACTCTTCTAAATTCTTCCACACCACTCCCCAAATGCCTCCAAGCACCAGAAATTCTGCCAGCTATTTTTTCCCTGCATCAAGGACCATTCTGAAGTTATTCTTGATGACTTCAATAATTGTAGCTCTTTTTAGCTCTTGTCCTTATACTAATGATGATGAAATGATGCAGACAAGAACCTTAAGCAATTTAAAAAAACAAAAATCTTTGTATCCTTATCCCAACTCATATTCATGACTTCCACAGACACCCAAAACACTCTTAATCTTTCTTACTTCCAATCCCATCATGGCTATCCACTACACAGCTCTGCAACATTTATTTCACACACTACCACCAACATGATCCTATGATATTACGCTGAAGTGTAGTGTAAGCATGTACCAAATCTGTACATTAAAACAATATGGCTACAATGATCTAGTGCATGCCTGTCCAGAGAAACAAGAAAACCAAGGAAAACTTCTTAGATATATAATAATGAAAGCAAGAAAGAAAATAGATGTGATCTGACACACATCAGGATTCTGTTCTGATAAAAGCATTTGATGGAAAATCAAAATATGACAGTCTTAATAAGAACTTTGTTTAGCATTAAAATAAAAACTACACCAATCATGGCTCCTCTGGTCCCGCCTATTCCATTCTTTCTCCAGTCACATTTTATTATTAAGGAAAATGAATTATCATCAACATGATACCAGAGTTAAGACCTCTATACACTGTCAGAAAAATAACCCTTGGCAGGGTTATTTTTCATTTAATACAAGACAATATCAATTCAAAAGCACAATTCACACAACAGATACATACATACAATCATAACACAATAAAATAACAACCTACACAACACAATCAACACTCAACAGAACAGAACATAATAGCACACACTCCTCCACATTCACTAACTGATACTAGAACTCACCATCCACAATACTTATGAAGCACAACATCCATTAAAATAAAGCCATATTCCATATGAAAACAAAACAGAGGAGTTCCATAACACCAGAAACAAAATGAACACCCAAAAGAAAAGAAAAACATCTCAAGTATAAACAAACTCAATTCTACACCCACGAAAGGCAACACAGCACACACTGCTGGAACATGAAAGTTCACCAATGCAGCAGAAAGTTGCAACTACATCTTTAGAAAATAAATAAGCTGCCAGACTTTTACCTGCTTTTATATTCTCACATGCTCTTACTCGTTTTACATTGTATTTACTTAATTATTTACATCCATGTATGTAATTTAATAATATTTCAAAGACTGATTTCTTGGAATTTATATTAAATTTTTTGAATGTCTTCAAGGAAGAAAAATTACTTTATGAATAAGAAAATTAGTAAAACAAATATCTATCCATATATTTCTATTGATAGATATTTTTCAACAATCATGTTTTCTTACACCAAAATACAAACAATTTTTATTTTTCTTACTCAACAAAGCATGCGTTAAAAATGCTACACAGCCAAAAAACTAGTAACAGATTCACTTTGAACATGAAAATATACATCAAGTAGTGGAAGTTTTGAAAGCAATCTTCAAAATGTAATACAGGGTTATCACTAAGAATGTTATCTGCAAAGCATTTGAAGTAGGTTGTGGACAAATTAAGTAGCTAGCTGAACTATAATTTCAGTTTATTCTGGTTAGAACTATTGTGGAGGTGTTGTAACTAAACCTAGACCTAACAATCTCTAACTCGCAAATGAAACCCACAGACCCAAGGAAATCGAGTCATCTTTAACCTGTAAAGCTCTTTGGTTTTCATCTCCCTCCATGTCATCATTCTTTCCAAACTCGCTTCCAATGTTTTCTTTCCTTCAACTCCCTCAGTCAAGATGGATCAAGTTATGATATCATCATCATCATTTAACGTCCGTTTTCCATGCTGGCATGGGTTGAATGGTTTCACTACGCCCCAATCTGATCTGGCAGTGTTTCTATAGCTGAATGCTCTTCCTAATGCCAACTACTCCGAGAGTGTAGTGGGTGCTTTTTACGTACCACAGGCACAGGGGCCAGAGGAGCTGGCATCAACCATGATTGGATGGTGCTTTTTACATGCCACCGGCACAGAAGCCAGTCAAAGTGGCACTGGCATCGGCCACGTTCGGATGGTGCTTTTTACATGCTACCGGCACAGGGGTCACAACTACAATTTCCAGTTGATTTGATTTTGATGTTGATGTTGATGTACTTGACTCAATAAGTCTCCTCAAGCATGGCATGTCGCCCTACGATCCAAGGTACTTTTGAGTGGGCTGGATATATGAACGACAAAATATTTTGCCATTCGAGATAAAAGGGATCATAAATCTATGGAACTATCATTTAAAACACAGATTCAAATTGTTTACATCAGATGTAAATGATGTACTTCAACTAGTACTTACAATTTGACTGATACAGGGATTGACCTCACACCTATTAGCTAAGGAAATTACTACAACATTCGTCACTTTCCCATTGTCTAGAATAACTGATTCATACATTTACTATCCCCCTTGCATGGTGTAGTGAATATAAGGTGTTTTGTTAAGTAAAATAGATTAGTTATCTAGTGGGTATGATGTCAATTGGTGAGTCAGCCAAGCCAGATACACACTGGTTGGAGCAAAGCAAACTAGTCGTGGAATAAGGAGAATATCCTCGGAATGGACAATGAAATGAGAACAATTTATTCCAATGAATTAAATAAACACCTTGGTTCAAAATTCCACGAACATTACTGCATTTGGCCACAAGACAGTAGCTATAACAACCAAGATAAGGATACTAGTTCAAATAAGTCCATAATAAGATAATTGTATCTTATGATGCTACCCACAAACTTCTGTCTCAATTATGTCATCTAGATGAAAATAAATCAATTGACAGATCAGACAGACTCTCATGTCACCACAAATCTTCAAAGTGATCATATTATTTTCCGTCTGTATTGTATCCATGTTAGCTTTGTGCTGCATTTAGTTGTGCTATACAAACACTATGGCTAGTTACAGTTAAATGCTCAACTAAGACAAGATCAATTGGAGAAAGACTTTAATCTAATTGAAAAGACATCTGGTAAGCAAAAAACAGGACATCACTCAATACATATATACATGTAGAGTATTCTGCAATTTTGAAGGGATCGTTAAAAATTGGACTATGGACGACTGTTAACTGATGAAAGATTCATTAAGCAATTTGCATCTAATGCAACTTTCTTCCACCAAACTGAAGTTTCAATCAATACTGTACACTTGCAAGAGTTAAGCAACACCCATTCATTATGCTGTGAGAAGTGGATTATTTCAGGAAAGAGAAGTGGCTGTGTTTTGATGCTTTTGAGTATGATCATAAGTTCAAGAATCTACCTGGATATCCTGAAGTAATCTACACACGTGGTTTCACTCTTTTCCTAAAGAATAGTGCACCATGCAATTCTACAAAATGCTCTCAGATATTAAGAGCTAGTGACTTTAATTTACTGGGTAAATGGCTACAATCATCTCCAGGCCTGAACCCTATAGAAAATGGCATCATACAAAAAAGATTATAGTTTCTTATATAAGGCTTTTATTACTTTTGGATTTAAAAGAGAAGACACTAAGTCTGGGCATAGAAAATAAGACTTTTGAAAGTATTTAACTGGAGACAAAAGAATACTATATCAAGTATTGAGAAGTATAACATTGAATCTATATTGACTATCTTGTTCACATATGTTTAGAATCATATGAGTTATAACTTTGTTGGGTCATATATTAAATCGTACTAAACATTATTAACACAACTGTAATGGTGAGACAGAATTTAATAATAGGTTAATAACTAAGTTAAACAAGCAAAGTTTTGACTTCGCCCATTAGTATTGTACGGAAGAGGGTGGAACACAGCTATTTAATACTCCTGTATTGAACAACAAGTTACTTTCTTTATTGAGTTATCTTGACAATTTCAACTCGTGAAGCCTCAAATTATCATGCATGATCAATCAAATGATGAACTCTTCAAACTTTAAGCCTGTCATTTAATTAAAAGTACCCTAAAACGATTAATTTCAATTAACCCTAGGATTTGAAGCAGTCTTTAATGTGATTTCAATGGTGTATTCCAATTAATATGTTGTTGTTGTACATTGAAGGAGTTTCGTTTACAATATGATGATCCACAGTTTTGAAATTATGTCATACATTTACTTTTTGTTTCTTGTTTATGTACAGCATAGGCGCAGGAGTGGCTGTGTGGTAAGTATATCAGCCGAAATGTTGTGTTAACAACAAACAAGATGAGGACAAACATCAGTCAAATGTAAATAATGTAAATAAGGTTGTCTCTTGTAGTAGAAGTGATACATGGCCACCCCAGCTGGAAAAGGAGGGAAGGAGAGAGAGATAGAGAGGAAAATGGTGAAAACAACTGACATCATAATTTTCTCTGCTGCCATAATATAAAGATTCAAGAAGTTCCATAAGTTTAGATGAACAAGGAATATTGTAGAGACAGAAATCCTGGCTACTTTCCATGAAGGTTTCGGGTAATATGAACAGGATGTTCTGAAGAATTCACTGTGTTTCTTTGTTAGATACACAATAAACAAAGAGAAACCAGATTGCTTAAGATATGGTAAAAGCAGAACTAGTGTTACATGTGAGCAAGAAAATAAATAAAATAATAAATAAGATATGAATGACTTCTAACAAGTTAGTAAAATTTAATATATTCACTCAATTACATCACTATACATTTTCAGTTCTTCATTTGTGTGCAATTATCTTAAACTACTAGCAATTTTAATTCAAATGCTGGTATAATTAATGTACCCCTATCTTCTAAAGTTATAATAATGTTGATAAGACTAACGATATCACTGTCTTACATGTGATGTTTAACTCATCAGAATTTTAATTTTTCTTGCAGTTTGCATTGAGATTGCAATGTGAACTTTGATGTGTTGCAATGCTCTTGTGTTTCTTCACTAGTTTGTATTGTAGCAAGTTCAAAGACAAGGATAAAAATTATGTTATACATATAAAGGACACCAAATAAGTCCTATGAAATATTTCTTGAAGGTTACCCGAAAGTAAAACAGACTTGGAACACAGATAAAGCTAAAATAAACTTCTTAAAATTGAGAAAAATTATGTGATGTATGTTTTGAGGAATTATGGTCTAGTGTACCATTTTTAACAAGACACTGAAATAAGGTCATCTGTCGATATGTTATAGATTAAAGGACAAATACATACTCCCATTAAGAACAACAGTGTTGAAGGATCAGATAATGAAGAGAAAAACAAACCAAAAATATATAGAAAAGCTGATGCTAACATACATTGAACTCAGAACAGGAAAACACCCAAACGATTTTACTGCATATGCTACTGTTCTACTGCCCTGACCATCTTAGCCATTATACATGGAAAACTTTTGGAAGAATACCAAAGAAATTACAATTGAATGTCTTTCTCAGGACATTCTGATATCTAAATATCTGAAAAGGATTTTCTGGTTAGTTATATTGCAAATTTTTTAATGTGAAATTCAATCAAGACTTTATATTGAATTCCAGCTCCTATTTTCCTGCATCAAAAATGTATATTGTCATTGTTTTCTTCCATTGAATAATGATGCCGAAATATAATATTGGTATTACCTTAATGCCTAACAACAGTTTGAATTTAAACAATTTGACAAATGCCAGCTTATATTTTAGTTTGGAGTCTACAGTTTAATAAAAGAAGAATGTGCAGACAATATTAAGGCTATACTTGATATTTAGTTGTTTAAATTATAAAAAATGCACAAATCACATGAGTATCTTATGTTATACAGAAGGGCGAAACTTTACAAGAACTATACAAAACTATACAAAAAACTTTACAAAACTATACAAGTTCTATGTATAGTTTTATACATAGAACTATAAAATAATTCTAAAAGCAGGATAAATATTAAATTGTTAATTTTAAAACAATAAGTAACTAAATCAATCTGAAAATATATAAATGAATAAATAAATAAATGCATAAAATAAATATATAAAGTTATATCAGGAGCTAAATTACATTTCAGATATCTCTGAGAGTAAAATTACATTTAGAAATGCCTTGGTTAGCTAATCAATTGTTATTGGATAGCATTTTTGCTAAGTAAAACAAATCTGAATATACTAGTTTGGACAGCTTCCAAAGGAAATATCAAATGTAGACTACCATTCAGGGTAAATTTCAATAACTTCTGAAAGACATCTTAAATAGCAACAGTGAAGCAGTATTTAACCTCATACAGATGAGAAATAAAAATTAAATGTGTCAAACTCAAGTAGTTGAGATTAATTCTCTATTCTTTTCAATCGTATCTTCTAAATTATCAACCACTTATAAATGAAACATATATCAACAGAAAAACATGAACTTCAAGATTACATCATAAGATGGATGGCATATTTGATTATCTATTTTTCTAAGAATTCCATACTGCTGCACATAATGTTTATCCCAACAAAGAAAAATAAATATTGGTTTATAAAATTTTTGATGAAAATTATATGCAAAAAAAAAAAAAAAATGGGTATTGTCGCCATGTTTTATTGCAAAACATAAATGCGAATGGCATTACATATTTGCAGGAACAGTAGCAAAGTTGCAATGGAAAGAAGAATGCTGAATATTTTGATGAAAGATAGAATTACATATATAAAGAGAAGATGGCAAGTATTCGAGATACACTTCAAAAAGTAACAGAAAACAAAGTGAAACTGGAGAGATAATTTTGATAGAACAAAGGACAACAAATGGGCAAAAAAGAGCTATGGCAGATGTGACAGAAAAGGAGAAAGAAGGACAACAGTGAAGAATACATCAAGGAAATAAAGAGAAGTACAAGAATGGCAGCAGACAAGAATAAACATGAAGAAGGTTGTCCAACAGTGAACTGTTATATCTTATGAGATGAAAAGCAAATTTATAAAAGCTAAAAAAATTAATCAAAGTCTTATTAATAACGATAAAGTATATATCACATTCTATAATATATATGTTAATGAAAATTATTCCATTTAATTTTGGGAAATTAAAAACAAATGTCTGATCATCATGAATGACTCTATATCAAAACAAGTAAGTAATCTAAATTTCACTTTCATAAGGAATTAATAAAAAGAAAGATATCTGATTGATGCTTTGGAATTAATCAGTAAACTTTCTCTCTTGGTTCATCTTACCAGTCCAATTCATACTCAAAACAAATCAAAGTACAGATAATTCACCATTTGATAAGGTAGAGAAACTTTCTATTAAATTTTAGTATTGATCTCCTATAAAATCACATAAGCTATCGAAGCACATATGGTTCTGTGCTAAATTTAGAGATTAAACCTAGCTAGCTGTCCACTAACAATGACAGGCTTCCCAAAGCTGAAGTTCCATACAATGACTTATTTACATTACATTAGTTATTCAAACCTAAATAGCAAGTAATGCTTTTAAACCTTCAATTTCCAAATGAAAATGCCAAATTTTCAGAAACAGAATTCAAAGTGATAGAACATTTAATTGACAATTATGATAGAAGAAGCTGAAGATTTTATAATTACAATACTCCAATCTAAATAATAAATTAATATCCTTCTACAGTTATAAATTTAAATATCATTTACTGCTAAACTGGTTGCATCCCTGAGCACTGACTGAGCTTTCATTAAGGTTCATCCAGTGATTATGTTTCGGAGTCCTTTCTAAATGCAAATTTATAATAAGTACTTAAAGCACAACACAACAACCTCAAAAAAAAATGTCTTACTTTATAACAAAGAAAGTAGCTGAGAAAATGCATGATTGACTTATTAACTTAAACAATCTAAGATAAATTATTGAGCAAATAATTACGGAATATAAAATCTGTAAGAACATCAGATTCAAATGAAATACAAAAAGTATAAATTACTGTTCCCTGATAGCCTTCACTGCCAACAAGAGCCGGACACACACACACACAAATATACATATCTTTGTTTTACTTGTTTCAGTCATTTGACTGTGGCCATGCTAGAGCATCACCTTTAGTCAAGCAAATGGACCCCAGAACTTATTCTTTGTAAGCCTAGTACTTATTCCATTGGTCACTTTTGCCGAACCACTAAGTTACGGAGATGCAAACACACCAGCATCTGTTGTCAAGCAATGCTAGGGGGACAAACACACACACACACACACACATGTATACATAAATGCGACAGGCTTCTTGCAGTTTCCGTCTACCAAATCCACTCACAAGGCTTTGGTCAGCCCAAGGCTATAGTAGAAGACACTTGCTCAAATGCCATGCAGTGGAACTCAACCTGGAACCATGTGGTTTGTAAGAAAACTATTACCACACAGCCACCCCACAACTCATCATTCTATTGTTGTGCCAAATTGCAGGTACAAGAAAGCCACCATTCATCAATCCAATTACAATTAATTTTACTTTTTTAATACCTGGCTTTATTTAAATGGAGATATAGTTTTCCAAGTATTCTTGATTAGATTCTTTAGGGGTTTTTCTTTTTTTTTTTCCATCTACTGAAGTAAAAATTGGAAGTAACTATGTATTTTCTTTTCAGAAAACTTTACCATTATTTAAATATCTAAATTACTAAGATTGTTAGATTCATTTAAACATGATGTAAAAAAAGAATGTCAGAATAAAATTTGATTTAAACATAAAATTTTACTAAATATTATAAAATGAAAAATTACTTTACTAAATGTTAATAAATAATAATGTTAACTTTTTTTAAAGAAAACTATTCTTAAATATTTGAATCTTTAAAAATATAAATAGCAAGATACATTTCCAAACTATCAGAAGATATACATATAAAAAATATTTATATGTAAGAAAAATTATAACAGCTCTTTCCCTCTAGTGATTCTAACACTTAAAAAGATATAAACAGAAAAATTATGAGAATGTACAATGAAGTTGAGTGAAAAATAGGTTTGAGATTGGTCACCAAAATAATCAATTAGTTATATTTCAGATGATTATAGATAATTATCTTACTAATATAAAATCTGAAATGAGTGCAGGCACAAGATAATTGCCTATTCTTATAACGGAGTACTTTTTCACCAAAAAGTGAAGCTATGAGGCATGTTTCACTAACACCCCTCCCTCCATATCTATATTCTATATTAATTGAACAACAAAACGAAATTATGTTACTGAAAGCAAAACATACATACACACAAAAACAGTATGAGATTACAGCTCTACAAAGAGGACTAAATGTTCTCTCCATTGTACCAGCACTCTCTCCACACCAACTAGCTTATAATGCAACTGGTCAAGTCCACACCATATGGATACATAGTAACTGGGCATGTTTTCTAAAGGGTCAATCACACTTATATATGCCTGTGACAATCTGAGGGGACAATTGGAAAACAAAGCAACTGGGGTAGCAATATGTGAGAAGAGGGAGCAACATTGTATGTTTGTGTAACATATAGTCTCATTTGATCCAAGCTAACATTGGGAAAACTGGATGTTTAGCATATAGACACAAAAGCAAAACAGTTCACTTATAATGCAAGTACATTTGTTACTATATAACTTCATCTAACTTTCTAAGCACAGATCAAAGAATTTCGTCCGAAATCTTTCTTAGCCTACCTTTGCTCCAGGTATTCTGCATCAGTACATCACCAGATAGTAATAAATCTGACAGTTGTTGCAATCTCATTTTACCTTATCATAGCAATCAAGTGTTTTTAAATACTTTTGAATGACTGTGACTTCAAGCCATTAAAAATAACCAGTAGCTCCCAACTTCTAATTTTCTTTCAGATATTTTAGCAGCTTATTTCCATTCCACCAATGTTCTCAGTTTTATGAGCTTATGGAGTCGAGCTGAAATATTTCTGTTGTGCATATATTTTCTGTTTTCTAAATGATACTTACATATAGCTACCATTTCAGCAAGTTCTAAGATATCTGTATCTTCTTGGATTTAATTTTACAGTACCTCTCCAGTAGTCAAACATGTTGATATTATACTTCTAATTCATATTTCATGTAGCAACATGTTTGTACTTTGTATAAAGCAACTAAATTCACCTCATGTTCTTCTCAAGTATTCTTTATTGTCTGCAGTTTACTAATATTACAAAATACTGTGATATCATCAATGGAAGCTTTAACTGTTTACTGTTACCAAAATTAATTCTGAAATATATTCCACGTCAACAATGATCTTTCTGTGACTAACATGGCTATATATAACCCAAGAATTAACCTGTTAATATTAGTACTGGTAATTTCGACTTTTCACTATCTCTCACACTGACTCGTTAATTAAAACTAGGATGTGTGCGATAAAAATTAATATGGATGTTCAAATATATACACATTATCAGATAGTGTAAGGGGTAGGATAACTGAACCAGGTAGGTAAGTTAGTAATTAGATTCATTACTGAATGTGTTTATAATCTTGGCGTTCTTGTTCTAACAATACAATTACATCAAATACTTTAACGCCCACTTTTAAGGCAAGTTGTATTATGTTTCATCTTATGAAATATGGCTCAAAAGTTCATTTTGCAATACTTTCAAATTTAATTCTTACAAAAGAACACCTTCTGAAAATATCTTTTACTTTGGAGTGAGTGAGTGAGTAAGAGTGTTTCTATGTTTACTGCTTTTAAAATGATGTTAAAATTAAATCCATCTCTAACAAACATTCTTTGCCACTGGATGAGCAGAGACCATTATACTGCTATATTTATTCATGTATAATACACACTCCCAGCCATATCTCCTCAAACAAATGAGTGTGCGTTAAACACGAGAACTCTATGTTACCCATTTTTCTAGATATCAGTATGTGGTCATTCTGAAATGGTATAAGTTACAGCTTTTATAATAGTTAACTAATGTGCAATGAAGAATTTGAATCATTAAAATGTTACATTTTCAATGGCAGTGACGATACATTAAATGTTTATTATATTCTCTATGTACAAATATAAAATCATAGCTGAGCTCATAGCATTGTATTGCTCAAGGTTGTTTACTATTTTACCAACACTGAAATGATTTAAAAGTAAATTGTAAAACCAAAACAGAAACAGCAAAATTACGAAAGCTATATATATATATAATATAATATAATATAATATAATATAAAATATATATATGTGTATATATATATATATATATATATATATATATATATATATATATATATATATATATATATATATATAGTTTCAGTGTATACAAAGTACCTCAATTTGTGCTACATACACTGCAGCAAGAAAATTTTATCAGGTTTCAGTAACCCCGCCATAACAGGTAATAACAGGGAAAAGTTCAGTTTGATAACAAAGGACATCCACTCATAGAAAATCAGCCTCAGCAAATTCCATCTGACCCATGCAAGTATGGGAAAGTGGACGTTACAACAATGATACTGATGTTTAGGCTTCATAAATAAAATAAACACAGTTTATTTCTATTTTCTTTTTTCCACTTAGCAGATCCAGTTTTTCTACCATAAAAACATTAAAATCACAATTTGTTTTCTGCTATTTACAAATAATTACATCTTTTCTTTATAATGCAATGAACAAAAATTAAAACTATTTAATTCAATTTGTTACTTATTAAATACTAATCCAGTTTATCTGGCTATATTAGAAGAAAATATTACAAATATACTGCATTAAAATGAAATAGATTGCAGAGATTTGAATCTTCAGAATAATGAATTCTTTCTTCATTGAATACAATAAAGCCATTATAATTAATATTATTATATATGGCAGCATCCATTAGTTTTGTGAGACTAAGAATCTGCAACTAGAAAGTCTTGTTCCAATCTTGTAGCAGAACAGTGCATCAGTGCATGCTGTAACAGATTGCCATGCGAGTAACAATCCTGGCTGCAGTGAATACACTTGAAGGCAGCCTGCCAGTCTAACTCGGGTGCTATTCCTCTGTCGATTTGGCTTTTCTTGATAACCAAACCACAAATTTTCTTCTTGTCTTTTCAACTCTTTAGCATCCAAGTTAATCTGTCAAATGCAATGCTTATATATTCATTTTGTTATGAATTATTCATACAATATTTTGTACCTTCAAGATTTCAATGATGTGACTGTTCAGTTTTAGTATGTATAATAAGGTCAGTGAGGCCAGATCTGGCCGGTTTGAGCATAAAACAGGCAGAATATTCTGGCCAGGTATGGCTGGTTTAAATACAAAATGGTTAAACCCTTGTCTAGTTTCAATCTCCAGTAGCTGCAATCATCAGAAACAACATCCTGCTTTCCAATATCCATGTAAAGAAACTTTTCATTTTTAAAATGAAGGTGTTGTTCTTGTATTCACTTTCCAGAGGTATCATATAGCAAGATTTTGGGATTCTCCCATCTAACAAGTGATGTACATGACCTAGCAAGTGGAGGCAACATTTGTACAGTAGGGTGAGGAGGCTGGATTATGCAGATGTGAGGCAGGAGCTCACTGTTGGTGACTAAGTCAGTCCACTTGATGCTCATGATCCATTCTGGGCTGCATAGGTGAAAAGCATTGAAGGACAAACTGCATTTGTCCAGAATAGATGTTCCAGGTTTTGACCTCTCATACAAGTTCTGTAGACTGCAACCATGGTATGCACTGTTAACTCTCTCCCACCCTTTTGTCAGCCTAGCTAGTGTTGAAGCTGCATTTCCAATATGTCATGTCAGACTCCAGAGAGAAATTGCCCTGATGGTGGACTGTAAATTCATTAACTGCCTACATTTCACAGTTGTTGATGGCAATGGTGGGGGACGCTCAACATCTTGGGCAAGAAACACTTTAGTCTTCTTCAGACAGCTGAAATCTCAACAAGCTCTTTAAGAATGCCCATGAAGCTTTGCAGTTGCTCTTCCATGAATACCACATCATCTACAAAGACCATGTCCCCATGATTATTTTTCATACTTTGGATTTTGCCCTTAGGAGAAACAAACTGAAGAGTTTACTCATTTGATCTTGTATGAAGATAAACGCCATCAGTTGATGATGCAAAGGTGTGCTTCAGCATGACAGCAAAGATGATGTCAAACAGAGTTGGGGTAGGCACAACCCACTTTCACTCAGCTGGAAATTATGAAGGGTTTAAAGTAAGGGCCATCAAACTGAGTAACACGTTTCATGTCTATGGGGAATGACTGCACCATCTTGCATAATCTCAAAGAATATCCTATCTTATCTCTGCACATACCATCAAAGGCCTTCATGAGGTAGTGGAAAAGATGTAGAGTGTTTGCTATTGACCTCTGCAGTTTTGTTTGTTGTCAAAGGCTGAAAATCATGTTAATATAGTAGTGCATTAAAAGGTGATATATCACAGGATCTGAGTTTTATGTGTAATGAATACTTTTTCACTAAATATAAAATTTCTCCAGCAATAAATCCTTTTATAATTAGTATTATCATAAGGTCTAAAACTGGCAAGAGAATACAAGCGACCAAGAAGTTGTGATCACTTTACAAGTAGGTTTAGCCTAATCAATATCCAGACTGCAATGTTTCTAAGCTTATACACTTCTTCCACAAGTCTTTTTTCCATAATTATCTTAATGACTTTTCTTCCAACATAAATATTCAAATATCACAATCGGAACAATCTCACGATCCATTCTTCCTTACAGATAACACAAAGGCCAGATATTGGTACTTTTTCAGTTCCTAAAGCTGTTATTTTATATTAGCATTTCTCTAAGAAGGATAGGCATTACTTATAATCTATATTCATTTACAAGAAATATTTTCCAAACACAAATATTAAATATCATATTTATTATGAGATTCAGAGTCAACTATACTCTTATCTATGGTAGAAACAATGACAGACAGGAATAAATCCTTACTGAAGTTTTCTTTGTGAGTCTCACCTCAGATATGCCTTGCATCATAAAAAGATGATCAAATAAATACAGAATGCCCACAGGCTACTGACCCCAAGATTCAGAGTTCGATTCCAGACAATGACCTGAATAATAATAATAATCATAATAATAATAGTAATAAGTACTTAATCAATTTGGTCAACTGTGCCAAGTACCCCCTACAGCGTTTCTGGCCCAGGAAAATTTGTAAATTATCTGTTACAATATTCTTATTGTTTTGTTTAATGTACTGATTTCCATCAATCATTAATCTGCAATAATAACCATTGATTAAGCTATTTGTATCTAGAATAGCAAACTTACATGTAATTTGTTCATATTGTTCACAAAAAAAAAAAGAAAAAAAAAAGAAAATTGCTTAAGTTGACAGAATATGAAATTCAGGTAAACATTTACTTTGAATTCATCTTCAAACTAGGCATTGCTGTATATTATTTACATTTGACAGATATTTGTCCTCATCTTGTTTATTGTTAACACAAACGTTTCTGCTGATATACCCTCCAGCTTTCATCCAGTGTCTTGGGGAAATTTCGAACTTGGGTTCTCATTCCCACGGTATTTTTCAATGTCATTATTATTATTATTATGCCCTCGGGCATATGGCATAGTGGTTAAGAGTGCAGGCTACTAATCCCATGATTCCAAATTCGATTCCAAGCAGTGACCTGAATAATAATAATAATAATAATAATAATAACATCGAAAAATACTTTAGGAATGAGAACCCAGGTTCAAAATTTCCCCAAGACACCTGATAAAGGCTGGAGGGTATATCAGCTGAAACGTTGTGTTAACAACAAACAAGATGAGGACAAACATCCGTCAAATGTAAATAATGTACATAATTCCGTATCTCTTAAATATAGAACTGTATTAGGTATTGCTGTTTTAGGTACCCTATCTTTTTATCGGGTGGATAGAAATTATAAAACTACAAATTCAGTAGCAACTCTTTAATGATTGATGGTTTTCATTTTCTGTGTTCAGCAAGCAGATAAAACAAACTGAGTAACTACTTCATTTTTACTAACACAATAATAGATATAAAGGCAAATTTTCTACTTAGACCAATTAAAACAAATGCCAAATTGCAGGGAAATATTTCTCACAGATAATACTGATTCTCAATCTTGCAATTATATTGCTTCTGACCAGAAGAAATTTCACCAATAGAAGTATGTTGGCTTCCTTTTAACCAATTGGTTATGTAATGAGTAGTTTATGGGTACAAAGTTAAAATTAAGTGTTTCTAAACTTTTCTAATCAGCAAACAATTGAATGTGTTTAAGTTTAACTCCCCACAAAGAATATATGACTTCAGGAAAATGTCATCTGTGTTGAACTAGTACCCTAGACAGCAAATATATGCTTTGCTGCTATTGTTACTACTTGTAACAATAAGAAAAGAGTACACATTTTAACAAGGAGAGTAGGTGATTTTTATTAAGCCAAATAATTCGATGGCCCTCAGTTAACAACTGAGGAAGATTGCTGTACAAAATCAATCTAGGTTGGATTTGAACTTGGAAAGTAAAAGGATTTAAATAAATCCTGCATTTTGTTCAATTCCATCATCCACAGCCTAAGTAAGAATGAGAAATATCAATAAAATAGGATAACTTGACACAACCAATGAATATATAATGAATATACTAATCACATTTCTTATATTTTTGTCATATCGAGAAAAAAAATTCATTTACATATCTTTCTGTTAGAGATCATACCTAATTCCATTTTACACTTGGGTATAATGGTGAAATATAGACATTAAGCTGAAGCCATACAATGAGAAGAATTAAATTCAACGCAGTAAGCCAACAAATACTTTATCAATTTTAGGGTGCTGCTTCTTACGCCTGTATATCAGAGCGACAAGAAACACATTTTTTACTGGAACTCATAAACAATAATTTGTGACACAAATTTTGTAACACTTCATAAGTAACAGGCTTAAAGTGTAGGAATTTGATTAACTCTACCAAATGTCAATGTTTTTCCTCGATAAAGAGTTTTAAATGGTTTTGCTGAATGTCATGAAAGTTTCAGAATCAGTAAGGGGAAAAAAATATTAAGGATTTTTCTAAGGGTTTAGGGATAGCAAGAAAAAAAACAATCCAATTTGGTTTAAGAACATGCAAAAAAAAGAAGAAACTATATTGGCTATCATTTCATGAACAAGCAGAATTTAATGTCAGAAAATAATCCATTAATGCTGTCAAGTTTATTATTCCAGCAGAAAGTTCAATATGATTCTGCCTTCAATTTCTGTAATACAGCCAAGAAATATATATCATCACAATCTACATCTGTTTTCCTATGCTGGAATAGATTGGATGAAACTTTACTGAGACACGTTTTAATGGTTGGACACACTTACTGTGGCCAACCCTAATTTGTTTTCCAAGGTAACTCTACTGGTCATCTACTGGAGACAGGAAACGATGTTACATTCGTTCACTTAGTGCTAACATCTATGTGTACACACATGCACAAACACTCACATCACAAGCTTCCTTACAGTTTTCATCTACTTGTTTTATTTACAAGTGATGGTAGACCTTAGATATAGTTGACAGCACATGCCCAAGATTACTGTCTGTGTTCTCCTTTGGGTATTCTATATTTATGACCTCATTATAGAATAATGTGGGATTATTTTAAGGTAACTGATTTTATTTGAAGGTGATTTTGTTATTGTTTCATGCAGATCAAACAAACATATTGATGATAACTCATTGATACAAGAGGCTTGCTTATTTATTTGTTCCATAGCTTGAGGATTTGTTTTCTATTGAATAATAGTAAGGAAAAATTATTAAATTACAAAGAAAAATAATAGAGAAGCCATGATGCTATTAAGACATATTTCTTTTAAAGTTACATTTATACAAGGTTGTTAACCATCTTGTCTCAGTGAACTGGGTAACCCATTCAGCTGTGACCTAATTCAAATGTTTCATGAGATTTACATACAAAAAACGTCAAATGAATGTGAAAGTGAAAATAGAAGGATGTCTCTTCTGCAGGTAATTACATACATGTCTGAAATATTCAGGTAAATAGCTGCAACCAATCAAAAACCAAGATTCACTATAAACCATTCAAAGTGAAATGGTTCTATTAGATGATAGCACTATCAATCAAAAATCAGTAAACAAAGTTGCTTGTAACCTCATCAGAAATATAACATTTGCCATATTGCTGAGAGCAAAACAATTGAAATTTATACAGCTACATACATATACAAACATACATGTACCTCAAAAGCAGAACGCAGCTGTCTTCTATATATTGGCAGCTAACATATGTACAAAGAGAATATGAAATCCATTCTCCCTCCACACCATACCCAAGACTGATTCAACCCACATTTCACAATAAACTGAAATGCAGAGCAATCAGTCATATTTTTACAACACTGTAAGATGTATGCTTTTAAAGTGATCATGCCATTTAGTATTTTGACTTGCTTTAAGATTACTGAACAAAATCTGTAACAAAGCAAAATTAAAAGAATCAAACATAAACAGAAATAGCAAGACATGTATTTTTACTATTAAGAATAAATACTTCACCAAGCTAGGTTCATGGTTCATGATAATCTAGCAAAATAAGAACATCTAGGAAAGATTTATTCTGACAAAATTAAGTGAGCTACTTAGTATAGCTTTTGAATATTTCCAGAAATCTGTCTAAATTCTCCCCCACTTCCTTCTAATTATTTTTTACTGAAAAAATAAAAAACAAAAAATTACTATAAAAAAAAAATTGTGAAAGAAGAAATTTAAATCCAGACAAAATATATCTACGATAAAAAAAAAAAACGAACTTTAATATCAAAGCAAGTGAAGATTATGGTACGTTGTCTTAACATAAGACATAGAACAGGGTGGAGTAGAATGTAAGTGAGGGTCAATGAAGATAGGAAATAAACCAGTGGCATTGATCTATATTCAGTTGAGCAATCAAGTAAAGATATCAATTTAATTTAATTTTCAATATTACAATAATTGCTTGACTGTAGTCAGTTGCTGAACATTTTATTTTATTTTTTCTATATTATTGTTAGCTGGTTTTTAAAATGAGACAACATCCAATGAAGGTTTTGATCAATTAAAATACACACCTTGCATCTATATATGTGTATATATGACAGAAACAGAAAGATGGGGGTAGCAGAGAGAGAGAGAGAGAGAGAGAGAGAGAGAGAGAGAGAGAGACGGTGGCAGACACAGACAGAAAGATCATATTGAGAAGCTAACTTTAGTTTCACAAGTGAACAAGATGATGAAAGAGACTTCTAAATCAATATAACTACAAGAACAACAAATATTATTAGACATTCAGCAACAAAAATTTATGATAATTTTGTTTTAGCATTTCATATGTATATATACATATATACATACATACATGTGTGTATGTGTCTCTACACGTACGTGCATGCACATCTTATATGAGAATATATATATATATATATATATATATAAAATATGAAATGTCCATAGGAGACACATTTATGATATTGCAGTAGCTTGATTGGTAGTAACAATAATGGAAAGCAAGTTTCAAACCAACAATTGCAGTTAGTGGTATCAGTGCAAAATTCAAAGCTATACACAGGCATTTAATTTGGAAAAATCAATATTCTATAGGTTCTTATTCTGAGACAATGTAATATTCTGTTAATTGCAATTTGTTCTATATTCTATAGTAAATAAAAACTATTTATGCTTAATAATATAAAATTTACTTAATAGTAAAACACAAGAAGAAAATTTCAGTTAAGTTGCATTCACGTTATTTTCTTGTTGAAGATATTTATTGTGAATGCATGTACGTGTATGTGTGTGTGTGCATGACAGATTGCGTATGTATACATGTATGATTATATAAATATACAGCATGTCCTATTTTCTGAATAGGCACACCATGACCCTCCATAATATAAGAGTTGACTAAAGCAGTTGTTGACAAGAACATCCCACCACAAAACACTATTCAGAAACCCAGTCCAAGCAATGAAAGAGCAGACAAGATGTCACTGGAGGAAGAAGATGGTGATGAAGAAGAAGTTGTGTAATATCACCATTGCTTTAATGTTCAATTTTCCATGCTTTAATGTATTAGATCAGTGGTTCTCAACCAGGGTCCATATAAGATTTGTGGGTGGGGGCCATGATGGGAAAATAGTAAATTGGGGAACCACAGGATTGATGTGGATTTTCTATCATATGCTCATCCAATTTCCAACCTACACCTGTTTCTAAGCAAGAGTAAGGTCTTCCAGATTCCTTTGAACATTAACATTACAATGGCCTGATATACTATCACTGCTAATTCTAAGCAAACATCACTGCCATACTGGTCATGTTTCCTTACAATTAGCAAACAATGTCAATGCAAGAAGACACATACACAAACATAAATAAATAAATAAATATATATATATATATATATA
>NC_068985.1:92738099-92772369 GCF_001194135.2 Octopus bimaculoides | reverse complement strand
CATAGATGTATATAAATGTGTACATAGACATTATATATATATATATATATATATATATATATATTATGCACATACACCTTCATGTGCAATATACATATAACCTTGTTTCACTTTTGGTTTACTAAATCTACTATCAAGCATTTGGTGGGCCCGGGGTTAAACCTGAAACCACATGACTGCAAACTGAACTTCTTATCCACAAAGATGTGGCTGTGTCATGGCTCCACATTGTGGCACCTTGGGCAGGTGTCTTCTATTATACTCCAGCACTGGCTAATGCCTTGTAAGTGCAATCTGTTGGACAGAAACTGTAAGAAGTCCTCTTTTGAGTGTGCGTGCACACATGCACTTTGATAGTTCCTTGCTGATTGTAAGTAGAAACAGTGTTCATACAAATGGTGCCATTTGTTTTCAATCCTCAATAAAACCATGTCTGATGATTGACCTGATTATTGTTCAAAGAATGAGAAGGAAAATCACCTTGTTTATAAACACATGAAGGTTGGCAGGGAGAAGAGCATTCAGCCACTGAAAATAGTTTTGTCTGACTTATGTAAACATGTTAAAGTGTATGTAAAATGATGATTGGTACACACAGATATATATCCAAAGACTCTTGTGGCAAACAAAAATATGTACATATAGAAAATGAAAATAAATGCAGAAAAGCTTGAAAATAAGTGCAAAGATGTAAATGAACAGTTAACAAACATATGCAACATGCAAGAGAATTTATATAAAATATTTCATATAAAACAGTATCTAATTTTCTTTTGTATGTAGATCTATGTAATGCTTAAAAACATATAGTAAGATTGGTTTGTATTGTAGCACTAACATCTGCATCACTTAATTAGTTTTATGAGACATTTCCTAAATCTATCGAGTTTGCAGCCACTCATATTATATGACACTTAGCTAGGAAACCATCTTCATAAAGTCTTTTTATTACTGTAGGAAATCTTTTAAGCAAAAAATCGCATATGTATCCTTACAATTCTTTACTATTCAGTCCCACCACGTGCCCCTGGCGTTAGGAAGGGCATCCAGCTGTAGAAACTCTGCCAAATCAGACTGGAGCCTGGTGTTGCCATCCGGTTTCACCAGTCCTCAGTCAAATCGTCCAACCCATGCTAGCATGGAAAGCGGACGTTAAACGATGATGATGATGATGATGATGATGATTGCTCTAATTTAATGTTCTCTAATTTAATTTTCGAACAAAGTTTAGTGATTCTGCTTTATTTCATGCATTCGCCTCATGTCCTTTTAAAGTGAACTTTTGACTGCCTTCTAATTTGCATACTGGTTTGTTTCATAAGTGGCGTGATACATTTGCACATGAATCTTTGGGTTCTGCTATTTTTTTCCTTTTTTAATCAGTGTGCATTTTTGAATAAATACTGCATTGTATTTGCTCACATATTCTCCCCATTATTGGCTTACATTAGAGTAATGTGATCCAAGTAAATAATTCTGTATTAAAACATAATTATTCTTATTTTACTTCAGGAGAATTATCAAAAACCAAAGGGATTTCCTTCCTTGCATCAATGCATACCCATCCTAATGGTGTAATGATTCTAGCTAAAGCTAAAGGTTTCAGAAAGGGCTCAGTGATAGAAGGATAAAAAGTAAGTGTCAAGTAGTAATCCGATAATGATATAAGTCATAGACCCCAACAAACTATTCTAGTAACAGACATATTGTTTCATAATGGGAGGGACGCTGCCATTTTTCCTTGAAGTTAATTGCTTCTAAACTTTGATTAACAAGTATTGCTAACTCATGTTTTGAAGAATTAATTAATCTGCAACCGAAATAGTACATATATAAACAGAACTAATTTAGCTTTTTCTCATTTTAATACCACAACACCTCTTCCTAAACCGCACTTCCCATCAAATGTTCAACAGTTTATTTGCATAAGAAATTGAAAATTTCATGATATTCAAATATATTCCATATGTTGCGCTGGTTGCAACTGCATATGTTGCATTGGATGCAACACCAATGAGAATACAGTATCAGAATGTAATACATTTAGCATCTCTCAATGAAATTTGATAGATTATCTCTTACAATTGAAATAATTTATAAATATCTGATCACTTCTCATGCAAATGCAGTCTTCTCACCCTTAAGGAGCCAGAAATAAAACTGAGTGGGTTTTAGCATAAGTAGTTGTTGATTAGTCCCAGCTCAGCTCTGCTTGAGCAAACTTATATTCAAAACATATTCTAAACTTGACCATCTTATCTTTACGATCTGTATTAGACTTCTCTATCCAGCAAGTCCTTTCATTTTTCAGGATGGCAGGATGTGGTTTTTATGAAAAACTTGGTTTCTATTTTTAGTAGGTTAAGCAAGCAGGTAACAATCTCACCATTGAGATAAGTGATATGCACTGGTGTTGTCTACAAACTGCAGTGTGGTTTTAGGACTTAATTTGCTACAAGTTTACCCCAGTCTCCTGCACTACCACTGAATTACCAATTTATATTAACTAAGATCATTGATTATTTTGATAGAATATATTAATATTTATCATATTATAGAATATTAAAGTCTTCACCATATTTATAATGTTACACTGTTGTCATCAACAAAATCTAATTTGAATTTTCAACTTGCATTTTTAAGCAATTAAATTCATATAATGACTGTTGTTGCAGAATATATGTGAAAAGAGCACAATAATCTTGCCATACGCAATTGCTGTCTGCAAAATATTGTGTAATAAGCAAAAACATTAAAGGTTAAAGGAAAATTATCATATAAATCATTATTATGAATTATTGACACTTTCCTCATTTATATTCTTGATATTTTATAACATTTTCTCTCAATTTACCAAATTGTTTTTTTTTTGTTTTTGTTCTTTTCTTTATGAAGAAGTATCAATATAATTTTCCTACAAATACATAATTTTTTGACATAAGTCTCTCCAAACATAATACTAATAGTCCATAGCATTGCTATACATTCATGCCCAGATCAAGAAACCTGTTTAATAAAAAAAAAACTTTTGTGTGCGTATGTGTATGTGTGTGTGCAGGTGTATGTGATCTGCCCCCCCCCCCTTTTTTTTTGAAATTTTGCATATTTGGTACAAGGACTCTTATGTCGAAAGGAGCAGGAAATCACTCCAGTGTCTTCTGAAAATCTCTTCAGATCACTAGAAGTTCATCACTCAGTCCATAATAGACCAAAAAAATAAATAAATGCCGGTGGAATGTGAAAAGCACCCACTACACTTTCAGAGTGGTTGGCTTTAGGAAGGGCATCCAGCTGTAGAAACTCTGCCAGATCAGATTGGAGTCTGGTGTATCCACCTGGTTCACTAGTCCCCAGTCAATCCGTCCAACCCATGCTAGCATGGAGAGCAAATGTTAAATGATGATGATGATGAAATAAATAAAATAAATATATAAATAAAATAATAATAATAATAAACAAAAATGTTAATAATAACATAATGATAACATATTATTCTGCCACTTCTGCCAAGTATGTAACAGATTTAATTTTGCCTATCGTCAAACCCACTGACCATTTTAAATTTGTTCCGTCATTTTGTACATCACAAAAGCTTTTTAAACATTTGCCTTCCTTCGTTTTGTTATTAAACATTAATAACAAAACCCATTTCAGCTTAAGGGCTGTACATATGAATCAGAGTAAGACTTTGAAAAATTTACCAAAGTAAGCTTTACGCACTTCTTGAAGCCATTTAACATGATGATGCAACATTATTTCAAACTGAAGTTAGGAAACGAAAATGCCCCTAACAATACCATTGATCAGATCTGAGCGCGTTTGCAGGGTCAGTTTAGAAAGGACATTAATATTAACTTCAGCTAATCTTTTCATTGAACCTCTGGATATTTGATAACATGTTTTTAATGGTGAAACTCGAAATAGATAAGGCTATAAATAATAGTTTACGTAGAATATTGGATATAGAAGAAAAAAAGTGAAGGCTGCCCATATCTTCTTCAAACATTACAGACATTCCAACCATTATAGCAACACAATCCTTTGAACCTTGCCCAGCCATTTTAGAAGCTTTGTTCTTACCAGCAAAAATTGTACATTGCTTACATCATAAGAATTTACAAACTCTAAGAGGTTTGAAATCAATAATTTTTAATGGTGGAACTCAAAAGTAGATGAAGCTATAAATTTTAGCATGTGAAGACTGCTAGGTTTTCAAAACAACTTGGACGAGGAGGAAAAAAAATAGAAAGAAAGGTTTCCTGTAGGCATTTATTCAAACTCTATTCTATCTTCAGATATTAAAGCTTTTCATTCTAGTCTAACATGACAATTTGCTGAAAATTTCACGAAGATCTACAGAACATAAACAGGTTTAAATTTTTTCTGAAAAAGCAAAAGTGAAATTTCACAAGAATCATAAAAATGATTTCGAACAAAGTCAACTTTTTCTTTTTTCTTTTATTTGGTAAAGAAAGACAGAATTGTAGTTGGTTATATTGACCCAAGAATTCGACAGGTATTTATTTCATTACCACCTGCCAAAGGATGAAATCTAAAAATACTAATTTCTCAATACTCTACATCAAGTGTAATCATAAATCTTTAAGACTGAGGTAGCCACAGTTTCTAGAGATCAAGGACACATTCAGGAAAAAGAGCAAAACAGAAAAAAAAAAAAAACATGCTTGACATCCCCCCCTGACAAAATGCAATTTACTTGTTATGCTAACATACATCAATAGGAAAGTAGAGTTTCTTTTATGGCTCAGATAATCAGCAGTTGCTGACAGTTTCTTGTATGGTAAATAGGACTAATGCAAACGATGAGAAAATGCTTTTTATGCAAAATAAACTACCAGACAGAAGAAAGAAACTCTAAAATTATAGGTAAGTCTGCACAAACATACTCTACTGTAAGTTGTCAATAACAATTTGAAAAACAATCTGAAAATTATAATTCTTATTATAGATTTCATTTATTGTTTCTTTAAAGCAAAATATGTTATATTGTTATACACACACACACACACACACACACATATATATATATATATATATATAACACACACACTCATACACACACAGCATCAAATATTGCAATGTCTTACATAATCAATCTGAATACTGGAAACTGTTTCAAGGAAATGTATGAAAAGCAGTCATATCTGTAATATAGAAACCAATATTATTTTCCAGAGAAAATAATAGAATTTTTAAAAAAATCAAAACTGACACTTAAAACTGTTATCCTGATTGAAGAATCAATATCTAATTTTCGCTTACATACACAGACTTGGAGAAATTTGAAGTTTACAGAGTTCACATTTTAATTCTTTTGAGTAAATTACCTCTCATGGCTATATATTTTCAGTAAAAACAAAAATGGGGGCTTTAAATATTCCTAAACATTAAAAAACAAAAAAAGATTTTAAGGCGAATACTTACATATACAAGGATATTTGCAACAACATAATGCTAAGAATTTAATCCTTAAATGATGTGCACAAGATATTTTTCTTCTGTTTTCAAAATTAGATTTCTGATGTTTCATTAACAGTCTTTCTTTATATATTTTATTTTATGCAAACAATCATGATGTACGTAGAATATCTTAAGAGCCAGATTCAATGCAAGATGTGTTCCCAAGTCAAATTTTTGTGCATTATGGATGTCAAAACAGAAGTGTTTCCAGAGGAAATGATGACTGATAGCACTAAAGGTGGTGAAATATTTATAGTTCTTTCTTCATATAATTACAGCAGATGAATAGTGCTATAGCTAGTAGAATGATGGAGGTATGAATGATAGGAAAATGAGATGTGGAGAGAAGGCTAATCAGGGATGGTTTGGGTGTGCAGTTGCTCATAACATCTGATTATTTGCAGCTGGTCACAAATAAACACTTGCATTTGCACATCCAAGAAAGCATGTAAGCTTCATATTTTGAGTCTTTGCTCACTCTCTGCATTCAGGGTACGTGATTCACTACTATGCAGTTTTGCTCTTTTCACACAAGTATCATAGAATCTGCCTTTCCCTCTGAGAAGTAACATGTCTCCCTCTCTCATATATCAGACACGCACAATCATAGAATTATATCTATGCATACATATTCACACATATACATAAATATAGTTAGAGGAAGAGATAGGTGCATAGAAATACTAAGAAAAGAAAGCCAATACCATGGATTTTAGACAGTTATAGAATGCAATAGAAATTTACACCTAGCATCTGACAACGTGTACGTATGTGCTTGTATATATCTATACAAATGCAGGTGATTATCTGTATGAATTGTCTGTAGGAATATGTGTGTGTCTGTCTGTACAAACATGTCTTTATAAACATTATCATTTCTCACTTTTATCTCCATACATGAATTGGTTGGACTATAATATATACACAGACAGATGGGGATGCATGTTTAAATGTTTAAGAAGTCCATTGCAACCAAGTGGCTGTGGGTTCAGTCCCACAGCAGTGGCACCTTTGCCAGGTGTCTTCATCTACAGAGGTAGGTTAACTGAAGCTTTGGGAGCAAATCTGGTTCCAAGAAACTGGAAGAATCTTGTCATACATATATACACAACCAGTAGTGATGTGGCTAGATGCAGGTAAGGCTGCATAGCACCTTGCATATGTGTTTCCTACTGTAGGTCTGGACCAACCAAGGTGGAAATTGGAAGAAGCCCCTCTCTGTACATGCATGCATCTCTCTTCTTTACATCACATGCAAACTATAGACAAATTTTGTAGTCATATAAATGATGCTTGTTTGTGGCCTTCTGTGAAAACCTGTTCAGACTGGGGGAAATTATTAGCATGCTTCAGAATTGCTGAAAAGCATAGAGCTGTAAGAAGATACCTGTTTGAACAAATCTGGCCTGGCCCATGCAAGCAAGGAAAAGTAGGCAATAAAGAGAAAGCAAATCGATACATACGTGTGTGTGTATATAATGGAACAAGAGATCAAAAATTTAAATATTAATTGCTTTTCCAATTCTTTATATACAAATACCTCCTTTACTGCCAGGCAAGAGAATCTCCTAATTCATGTTGAATAGTTTTGTTAAGATATTTCCATACATAATTCATCCATATATTTCCAGACAATGAATTCAAAAAGAAATTTCTTTTTTATTTTAATTTCTATTCTGAACCACTTCTCAAATCCACAAGTAAATTGGCTATTATAATCTTTAGATGTGTTAGAAATATATATTAACTAAAAAAAAAAGAAAAAATAAGAAAAAGAAAAAGAAAAAAAATCCAAAAACAGTAACCTTTTAATTTGTCAAATAATATTTCAGTGGAGATCGCAATATCTAAGTGCCATATTCATTTTCATGATGTGATTTGTATGCTCTGAGATAAAAGCTATCACATGAAATCTAAAGTAACAATTCCATACCCACACCTTCCTCTTATATTTCCTCAACACACCAGCTAGCTCACTCTTTAAGCTCTGGCTCAAAGACGTAGTTTTTGAAATTACAGAATTAGTGATTGAAGATTAATATCCAATAGTTATTAAATGTTAAACATTCTATGCTTTATTCTGTACCTGCCTCTAAGCTAAGTTTAAAGATGAAAATAATTTTTTTTTTTTTTTTAAATCAATTTCCTTATCAACTCTTAAATTTTGCCAACAAAATATATAATCAAACCAATTATTTCAGTAGAACATCTGAAAAGATGTATGTGAGCGTATGATTTGCAGGAGTACAGACATGCCAGTGTGGGTTTAAAGTGTACCTCACAACTACATCGTTCCAAGTTTGAGTCCATCACCCAGGTGTCTTCTTTCCAAACAGCCTCTGGTTGATTAATGCCATGAATGTGAAATTTGACAAATGGAAACTGACATATTAAGCCATCATATATATATATATTTGTGCATGGATGCATATGTGTTAATGGAAAACTGGCACAGCAAACAAAATATATATTGAGGTATTCAATAAGTCAAGTTGTCTCTTTATGTCTAAAAGCAAACTTAGACATTAAATAAATAGAAAACAATGATAAAATAATAGACTAAATATTGAGGTCAGTATAACTGACCAAATCCTCTGAAGTGGTATGCAGTATGGCCGTAGCTGAGTTTGTTAAATCTACAGGCAAAGAAGTGGCTGTGTGGTAAGTAGCTTGCTTACCAACCACATGTTTCCAGGTTCAGTCCCACTGCATGGCACCTTGGGCAAGTGTCTTCTACTATAGCCTTGGACCAACCATAGCATGGTGAGTGGATTTGGTACTGAAAGAAGCCCGTCGTATATACGTATATATATATATATGTTTGTCCCCCCCCCAAAAAAAATCACTTGACAACCGATGCTGGTGTGTTTACATCCCTGTAACTTAGCAGTTCGGCAAAATAGAGCGATAGAATAAGTATTAGGCTTACAAAGAATAAGTCTAGGGGTCACTTTGATCGACTATAGGCGGTGCTCCAGCATGGCTGCATACAAGTGACTGAAACAAGTAAAAGAGTACGTATTTTCTTTGAAGTGTGAATGATTTTGCCAATGCACTACTACCTTTAAAAAAGTATAACACAAATGTCAATATAGCATAACACCACAGTTAAAGAAGAAAGGATTTAGTTTAGCAATGCAGATTCCATTGGAGAAATTTATCTGCAATTCAAAAGTGATATCCCTGAACCTTCAGTACAATGATTTGTTTTGACATTTGTGTTGTAGAATTTATTGAAACCAGATTAATTTCAGTCATTTATAACAGATCCTTATGTAGAAGAAATTCCCTTAATATCTCATTTTATATTGAAAAAATACTTGAAATTCGTCTTGATTATATGCATTTCCTCAGTATTTTTTGTAATTGGATTAATGTGCAACAGCGGCAATTATTAACATTTAAATTTATATACACCAATCCTAACAAAACTTCTATAGAGACCCTATATCAAAACAACCAGTTGCTTTGTTGGTCAATGTAATTTATACAATCTCGTTCAGTTTACCTGAGAGTAAATGTAATACCAAACCAATTTCTAAATGAACATGAAATAGATTTATGACATTTCCCAAAAGCTTACTTAATCAGAAATAAGACATAAATCAAGGAATAACCTCAGAAGTCTCAGTCGGGAATGCCAGCCTTTATCTTCATTAATATTATAATTCAAATGCTAACTCTAATACCAACTCAGTGTGTTTGGTAGTAGACTTTTGCAATCATCATTCTAATAATTGCTTACTACATAAACAGCCCATCCTTATTTGATTTTGTTAATAAATTCTCTAAACAAAGAAAATATTTAAATTTCAAATGATAATATTTCTTGCTCTAAATTTCCTCTCCCAGGGTCAATCAGCTTGTATCTGGACCTTACTCCTGCTGGTGTCATGAAACACACAACCATTACACTCTGTAGAATGGTCAGCACCGGGGAAGGGTGTCCACCCTTAGATACCAAACTAAAGTGGACAATGGAGAAGAATGCAGTTCTTGGACCTGTCAAATCCTGTCAAACCAACCAACCTATACCAGCATGGAACATGTATACTAAGGGATGATGATGAAGAAGAGGATAAATTCTGTGTTTCAAAAGACATTTTACCAGACGACCAAAAATATTTTAACCTGGAACTTACAGGTTCCAAATGTTCGTTGTAAATTAGTTTTGGCTTCTTTTCTTAAATTAGTAAGTATTGCAATGATTTAATAACACCAATTATATGCAATTCCAATATGCTTCTCTTTATTATTTGTTCACACAAAATTTCTTCGTATCCTGAATATTTTAGTAAATGTTGATCTAACAAATCTTCAATTTTCACTGTATTATTCTTGAGAAAAGTCTTAATTATTTCTTACACATTTCTTTGGCATGTCAAAGTTTGGATAGACCATTCATTATATCAGCTTCTATACGCAGGAGATACAGAAAGTTCTAACCAATTCAGGCTAACAAGAGTGCAGGTGTGGCTGTATGATTGAAAATTTCGCTTTCCAGCCAAAAGATCAGTGTGTGTGTGTGTGTGTGTGTGTGTGAATGCATCTGCAATTTCTCGTGCAAAAGTTTTAGAGGAAGGTGGTGTTATCAATTCTCCTATGAACAAATGATTTAGTCATTTCATGTCTTTGAATCCATATGGAATACAAGATCTCTTACTTGATATCAGAACAATGCCTGAAATAACATATTTATTTAACCCATGGAAGCATGGTAAAAACAAGAGAATTAATTGCCAAATTCCACAGTTTTTAATGACTATTGTTCTTTATAACTGATATTTAACTGACTCCATCGAACAGAGACTTATGGTTATTAAATTCTTTAAAGACAATTTGCAATATTACCCATTAAATATTTGACAGTATCATCTATTCAAAATTTCAGTCGAAATAGCTCAATGCTTTCGAAACACCTGAGACACTAAATGATGGGAAATAACTTGTGGAAAAAAGAATTAGTTGTAAACAGCAATATGGAAATGATAGAATATAAATATACGGATGGAAAAGAAATAGACTAAAGAAGTGGATCATGAAGAAATTATAGAAATTTATCTGCAAGAGGCAAGTGCAGAATATCCAAGAAAAATTTACCAAAACATGTGATGATCTCAAAATAGAAATCGAGATAACGAAGAAAAGTATGGAAACATATCAAGGTCATAAGAAATATACAAATAAGCAGATACAGCTATGGAATATAAAAATGAGTGAGGCAGATCTCATTTTTATCAATTTAATCAGCTTAAATAAGATATACAGATGGCTACTGAATATCATTTGAGAAAGGTCTTCAATCACAAGCGAGTTCATACAGCTGTGTTTAATTATGGTGTGAAACAGGTTTCCAAGTATCAATATTAGTATAAATGTAATTCCATATATAATTACGTAAACAGATAATTTCATAAGCCCACAAATTAAAAATGCTATAAGATATATTTGCTTTGAATATTATTTTATCAATAATTTTGCAAATATATTCATTAGAATCAAAATAACAGATGATGAAATGCTCAATTTTTATCAAACCCTTTTAGAAAATTAATTTACAAATTATTTCCCTTCTCTAATCTACTAATATTTTCTCAATGTACAAAGGGCATTTTTTTTGTTTTTGTTAGCACTAACAACTCACATCCTTGCAAAGTTCAATTTGCTTTTTCTAACATTAATGATGGCAACCTTTTTAAGTTCCTACATTCTGTTCCAACATGAACATACAGTACACAGTAAACACTGTAAAATACCCTAAGATAATATGTTTAAAATAATATAGAACCCTTCATGCTTAAAACTATAATCTGAACACGTGTCTGTAAAAGATTTTGAAAGGAAACTTTGCATGTGTCTATATGTCATACATGATGCTTGATCTAGACATAAAATTAGTTCTCCAAATTACAAAATCAAAGATATCTATCTTCTAGGAGTCTACCACATGAATGACTGAAAACTCATCCTTTAATGACAGATGATGAAAAAACTGGAAAGGAAACTGATCATTGCGTGTAAAGCCATTTACAAGAGAGACAAAATTGGAAGGTAAAACTGATAGCAGAAGACTATGACTTCAAAAGAAACTATTATGTTAAATTCTGATCAATTGAACATCATAACTAGGGACCAGAGCTGGCATGTATTATCATCATAGAATAAGCTACTGACTGTCAGAATTTTAAACTAGTGTTGCATGGTCAAACATTTAATTGATACACCTAACCACATTCTGAAAGGGTAAATTTGATTAAACATAGCAAGAAAATACAACAGTAGCTGGATTGAAATTTTCAAAATTATTTTATAACATTTATCCCTTAAATCAGAGAAAAAAGAATTGGCTCTCAAACTTCAGCTACAAAGAAAATTAATTCATTATAACCTTAATAGAGACGGGGGAACAGTAATGAGATTTCAAATTGGATTTTCTCCAGTTTTTATGAAATAAAGTTAAAATTGTGTGTCAAAAGTTGAGAGAACAAAAATGCTAATCTACAAAATATCTAAAAAGTTTTTATATAACATTCAAGAAGCAGATAAACATTCCAAATATAGCAAAATGGATTAGGGAAATCAGACAAACAAAAAGAAATTAACGAGTAATTTTAAATATTACAGCACTGATTTGGAATAGTTCCAGGAATTGTGAAAAGAGACAGGCCAGAAATTGGTAGTCCTAAGAGTGGAATTACAATCCACTGGCCATTAAAATGTGATTGAACTTTGACCAAAACACCTCCATCTTCAAATCATCCATTATTGAGAAGCAACTTTAATCAATGGATACATGAATAATTTTGCAGGATGTGATCTTTATCAGCTACTAATGAGAATCATTTATATTTTCTTCATACAGACAAATGTTGATGAAAATTCAAATATCAATTAAGTCGTAAAGTGAGGAGAATAAATTGAAAACATTCTGAATAACTGAGATGAACCTTAGTATTTCAGTAATGAGATGCTCATTTCTATCTCAAAAATAGATGCTGCATTTCATGTTTTTAAGAAGCGCTAGTATTTTATGCTGCCAGTTAAAATTTCTGTTATATAAAACTATAATTTTTCCCCAATGAAAGTCATTGAAATTATTATTAATGCATAATTTTACTTATTTGGTTTCATTTCTAAACAAATTGTTACCAATTTATATATATGAGGATATACATTAGCATATTTCAAACATTTGCTTTTTTTTAACCAAATGATAATTTTGTTTTTTTAAACATGGCAGAGACAGCAGATAAATTAGTGAATATCTTATGTGTATTTTAAAGGATACACAAGTCTAATTCTTCATCTGCTTTTAGTAGAGGCCACTCTGCTGCAATCATTCAGGTCAGTCCTCTACTTTGAAGAATCTTCTCTTTCTCCCTCCCACTTGTCTTGGAGGCTCTTCCCATGTGATTAAGAGGTAAATAATATACATACATACATACATACAAGGCAGAATATGAAACTATTCCATCAAACCAAAATTACATTACACAAGTTAATTGTTTAACTGCCCATTATGTTTTAATGTTTAAAGTGTTTAGCAGTACTGAAAATAGTAGAGTTTAAAGAAATGTAACTAGTTAATTCATTACTTCTAAACACACATATAAAGTTTATTGTATATAATATACAAGCAATAAATGCAAGTACCACTGCATATTTTAATTTGCAAACATCTATTTTAGAAAGAAGCAGATGTAACATTATTCACTATTTGCCTTGAACTGGTATGATACTGATCATATAAAGCAACGTGTATCTTAGTTTCCTATGTTTCCAATTGAATCTGTTAAAACAAAACTTAAATTATATATAAAAGAAAACGTTTGGAAATCTAGAGTACTTAAAATAACTACACAGAAAAGAAAATTCTTTCAACAGATGATTCTTTAATAGCACACTAAACAATAGCACACTAAACAAGCCATCATTATCATCATTATCATCATTATATCAAACACCAACTGTAATAAATTATGCAGTTCAAAAATTATTATAGGAAAAAGCATAAAATGTTTATTATTAGTATTATTATTAGGGTCGAGAAATTAGGGTAGTGAGCCACCTTTGGACAAAATGCCATTCAGTATTCATTCCCATGTTTTATATTCTGATTTCAAATTATATTATGTCACCATTCCTTTCATCCTTCTACGGTCAATAGAACAACATTTCACTCAAGTACAGAAGGGATTTAATCAACTACTGATCTGTACAAGCTAATGAGCTAGCATCATAGAATCCAGCCATGAGGCTCTAACCACAGGTAAAGAGACACACCAGTTGGAGGAAACTGCCATTATATCAATTTTATCAATCTATAAAACCTTTATTACCACCAACACAATACACGCATCCTAACATTCACTTACACAGTCAGTTACTCACTCCCTCTCTCTCTCTCTCTCTCTCTCTCACACACACACATAAACTACATTAGAAGAGACAGTACAAAGAAAAACATTACAGAAATTAGATTGATCAACTATTTCCATTTTATTTAGTATAGCTTTGTCATGTCCGCCCCACAAAAATAAAAATCAGTGTTAGTATTTTTTCAAAAATCAGAATAAGTGAAAAAAAAAATTAATTAGAAATATAAGAGGTAACAAAAATATTTGTAGAAGAATAAAAATTTAACTATACTTAACAAGTTCAATAGGCTGGTTAAGTCAATGCAGTAAAGTTGTAGATTAAACCGACTCACCTGAAAAAAATGAAGTTAGAAAAAATGATTAGCTTGCGTAACAAAATTTTCAATGGATTTAGTTGATGCAATGGAAAAGGTATTACATAATGAAACAGAAGACATTTAATGAAAGCAAAAGAAAGTTCAAATACAGAGACATTAAGCATTTTAAGAAAATAAAGTATAACCACATAGAAAGAAAAAAATCAGATACATTTTGATGAAAGTGACCATTATCTATAGTTTTAAGTGTAATGCTGGAGCTAGCTAAGTGAAAAACTAAGCAGAATGGAAAAGAAACTGATAACATAAGAGTTTAGTAGAATTTCAAGAAAGAATATGGTAAAAGAAAATTGACATAGAAATGTAACCATCTAATTAAAAAATAATAATAATAATAATACACACACTATGCACACCCACACACTGAAGTAAAAAAGAGCAAAATGGTTCACAATGGAAGTTGTGGAGAAAAGAGAGATGTGAACTGGGAAATTGAGTTAGAAATAGAACACCAGACTATTTTTAAATAAATACTGATTGTTATCAGTGCAGTTTAGTTTCTATAATTAAGCAACTAACTTGCTTTTATAGAATCAGTAAACATGTGACTGTCTGTAAAACCTATCTTGAACCAAACAAAACTGATTCAGTTCTAGTCTCTATAGCTGTTAGCAAAATTTACAATGGATCCCAAATTTGATTCTATGGAATATCTAGAAATAAGGAACATTCTGTTAATCTAATAAGCACTTCCTAATAGTTTACTAACGAAGTTTCATTTAATGATTTAATAACATAAAATCACCACTTTTAGTTCAGCTATTAACATAAACCAAATGAAAAAAAAAAACAATAAAAGATTAATTAATTTTCTGTTTGATCATGAGGAGATTTTTAAAAAATTATTTCTGATTCCAAAATTAAAGTAGGCTTTTGTTTATTGCCTATTGATATCCATTTGGGAAAAGTCTTATGAATGTTATCAAAATAGGATCGTGTAAAAAACAAAATTGACATCCATAGTTTAAAGGAATAAAATCTTTGATTTGGTACATACCATTAAATATGGTATTATAAATAGTGTTAGCTGAGGCAGTTTTCTCAAAGACTCCATTGGATTTAGTTGTGCTGTATTAGCAACAATGACTTAACTTCATTAAAAGGAGATTTAACAGATTATATCAAAATATGAAACTAAAACCGACAGATTTGGTTCCTACATCTAAGAAAATCTAAGTAATAGCTGAACAGTTTTAGAATTTCATTACAATAATTGTAAATGACAATACACTTATTCCAAATACATTTCAGATTTCTTTTTCTATACTTCTTTAAACAAAGAAGAACATAACATACAAATCTTAGATATTACTTATATTACCATCATTCCCACCACCATAATTTTAGTGTTATTTTTCCATGCTTGCATGGGTTAGACAGGTTTGCCAAAAAGAAAATCCTGTGTTTCAATACTGTCAACCCAAATTATGAAATTTAACCTCACTGCTTCTTTCCAGGTTTTCCTCTACCATAAGTAACATCCACTAACAACTAAAAGCATTTTTCACCAACCATTCATTGCCTGTTTACATCACAAGCTCACACCAGTGAAATCATTGCTGCTGCATATATTGGTTAATAATTTTAATGCCCAGCTACTCTTTCATGTCACCAGCACTCTGCTTTTCATAACATTAAACATCTAATGGATAATACTTGGCTTGTTCCTCTTCTTAATCAGTATTCATTGAGAGAACTATCATAATAGTTTATAAGCTGTACATAAATTATCCTTTGTCAACCATGCCATTTCTGCTTAGGTATATTACCTCAAAGATAAATATTGAAAGTTGCCAACACACACACTACTCAATGTAGACATACAAAAAAAGATAAAGAAAAAAATATTCAGACTAAAAGACCACTTAAACACACAAAGAACACACGGAGTACATACAAATACATATCTAATCACATACCAACAACATTGCTACATACTGTTACTCCAGCATCATAGGATCACACCCTAACCATAGAATCAATATCCTTAAAATAAGTTCAAAATCTGATCCAATGACTAACTTATGGATAATCAGAGTTTTGAGACAGGTAGATACTACTTTGCTAATTTTCTGTTGCAGTGGGAGTTATAGACCATACATGACAGTACTAAACAGACTTTGATTGCATGTGAATTGGCCATGTAGTGATAAATAGAAAAATATTTCTTGATTGTCACAGTTCAATCAATGAATTAATACATAAAAGTGTGTGTAATGCACTCCCCACCCTAACATCTGCAACACTGTGGCTGTGGGTTTCAAAGCATCTACAGGGATTAGTGAAACAGAAGTGGAGTTTGACTCAATATGTACCATTAAAAAGCTATCTAAGGTTGAAAAACTATGCTGATAAAGCCTATGAGCAAATGAGAAACTAAAGACTATACTCAAAACATCCTCCAAAATGTCAAATACCTGAGATATAATTAAATACTTATCTTTAAGAACTAAACATACAAGAAGGGGTTATTTTGAGAGATCATTTACACATCAACAACATTGAAGTTCTTGTCATACATATAATCAATACGGACCAGATGTCAAATATATGTTTACAGAAATAAGTAAATATATATTCTAAAAGAAATCTAGCCAAAATGTTTTTCAATAGTAAATCAATGAAGATGAAAGATAATGAAATCTAAAGCATATATCAATATTTTATAGTCAAAGGATTAAGAATTTTATAAAAAAAAAACAAAAAAAACGTGTGTGACAAATGATAATGTCAATTTTATATTTGTATTGATTCTAGGTAGTATCAGGGTTTTGAAAAATCTATTAAATCTAAAATGAATGTTTCTTAACACTAGATAATCTAAAAGAAAATTAATTACCAGTAGTTATTGATCACAGTAATTTGAGGAGTAATTAAAATTTTGGTTGCTATATTATTTTTTTATGGTTATAATTTCCAAACTGTTTTTATAAGTGTCAAAAAACATTTACATATACATAGTTACATTTTAATACTTAAAATAAATTACATAGATTAATGAAGTTGATGAAAATTGTATTTTTTATTTGTTTCCAAGTGTATAAATGTATATGCATTCTAAAATATTTCAATTACAAATTTTAATTTCTAAAACTATAAACCATCCATAAATTTGTAGTCTGAACTGCCAAGATAACTATCATAAAACAAAAACAATTTAAAATCTATAACAGATTAATTTAACTGAATATGCAACATTCACAGCTCAATGCCTTAATTTGTAAGCTATTTATTATAGGCATTTTATAAGTAAAATAATTAATTTACAGTTGGGTTTTCTGTCTTTTGCGATGAAAAAATATTACTGGATCTTGAAATCTAATGCAGCACAAACAGTTGAAATAGAAGCAGGATAAAGATTAAAAAAAAATGTATTTGAAACTGATATAAAAAATCTTTTGTCAAAAGTCATCCTGGCAAATATGCGGTTGAATAAATTGCATTTGCATATATATCAACATGCAAAGCAAAAATATAAAAAAAGTCAATAGAAAAAAATGAAGAGCAGAATAAAATATTAAAAAAATCAGTAGTTATTTCAAATATTGAATCAGATTTATTTTTTTAATGTATTTTATTTTTACTATTTTCCTTTAAATGACTTTTTTTTTAAATATATAAAAACACATACAAACTAGGATTCTATAGAGTTGACTTCTAAATTTGGCTGTATTTGATGGTAGGATTGTTAAATTATTGTTGTCTTGTGTTATATAATCAGAAGCAGCCAAATTTGTTAAATGTTCACCTCTTAGTTCTTAGAGAATTAAGTACAACATTTTTTAAGAAAAAGAACAATGGTACATGAAACCACTAATAACTTCCATGTTAGAAGTAAATTTTTCCATAGACAGCATATTTATCTATGAAGAAGCTGACACATAAAGCAGAAAACTCATTCCCACAGCTAGGTGAAATGACAACGTCAGCAACTTAAGTGTTCCACCCATCCACATTTCCAGTAGATTTTAACTTATGATATAAGGCACCAGCCAATATTTATTGTGCTATTTTTTTTTATGTATGATATGAATTAAGCAATTGTTATATTTCCTGTTTAGCACACTCAAAGATACTGAAAGATATTAATTCACCTGTAACAATGACCTGCACATTCAGATAAAACAATTTTATTGGGTCAGCATGGATCTTGCAATAAGATGCATTAAACAGATAGCTAAAGACCGTTTAGTGCATCCCTATAGGGAGCAGACAAAGTATTAATTTTATAGTTATGTTTCTAATTATTACACCGTTTAATAGCTAAGACAATTCCTTATAGACAATTTTTTTGGTATGAACAAAAATTGAAGTAATATTTGATTTGGGGGTTCTGAACCACAGAGAAAATATACTGAACAAATATGTTTACAATACAATATTATATTCAAATGGGGATAGATAAATAAAAGCAAATGCTTATTATGGTAAGTACGTGATGTACAGAAATTGAAGGGAAAAAAATGTTAGAGAGTGAACTCAAAATGTCATTAGTAAAAGATTGCTTATTTATTAAACTTGATGTTGTTATTCAAACAAATGATCCTGACATTATATATTGGCAGTGCTGTTAAAAATTGAATTCCTAACAAATGGAAGAATATAAAACATGTCAGCAAGTTCTTTCCTAAATAATCTTCAGAAAATAAACATTATGAAAACATCAGCATGCATATGTTTGCACACTAAACACAATCTTCTAATAAACTCATTAAAAATGGACAATGGATATGCTCTCCTCATTGTTGAAGATTTGCACAAATGCAAGAAGTTATTGATCTGTGACTTGCGTCACTTTAGATTTCATTTTCTATAGATTCTATATTTTCTAGCCCACAACATTTCAATACCTCACATACATCTGCTGTATTGTAGAGATATTTTTCATATTCTCTCTCTATATATATATAACTTACTTGGAAATGGATGCATAGCATTCCATCATATAATAATAATATATAAATATATGCATATATACATACGTATATGAACATACCTACATATATAAGTATATATACACATGCATATATGGGTACAGGACATCAAAAAACGTAGACAAAAATGAGAAAAAAACAGAGAAACAAGACAAGAAATAAAGAACATTCCCCTTCATCAGTTGTCCGATGATTTATCTATTCCATGTTTCAAAGATGCAACTTCGTTAAAACAGTCATCCCCGCAAAGCAAATTAAAGTTTGGGATTTTTTGTGGAGGGTTAAAGTGGCAACAAAAGCAGGACATATATATATACACACACACACACATGCCTGGCTTCTTTTAGTTTCCATCAAGCAAATTCACTCACAAAGCTTTGGTCAGCCTGAAGCTATAATAGAAGTCACTTGGCCAAGGTTCCTCACAGTCAATCTGAACCTGGAACTATGTGGTTGGGAAGCAAGCTTCTTACCACACAGCTACATGAATGCATACACACAGATATCATCATCATCATCATTGTTTTAACAGTTCTTTTTCCATACTTGCTTAGGTGAGTGGGGATTAATTGAAGCAATATTCTACAACCAGATGCCTTTCCTGTTGCCACCATTTGCTATGGGTGATATATTACCAAGGTAATATTTCAGCAATGACATACATTTTCTAGGACAACTAAAACAAGCAGTATCAGTTGTAGGATGGTAACACTTGTTTACAACTACTCCTAATGTCACGACCAGGAGATAGAAATGCACATGCAGCACATGCACACACGCGTGTGCACACAGACTTTTCCCAGTTTTCCTCTCCCAAATACATTCACAAGGTTTTGATTGGTCTGAGGCTATAGTAGAATATATTTGTAAGGGGATACACTGTAACTAGACCCAAAACGAAATTGTTTGGAAATGGACTCCCTAACTATAGAAGACAGACAGACCGACAGGGTTGCTCAAGGGACCACATACTGGAAGTGAAATTCAAAACCACATGGCTGGGAAGCAAACATTTTACAACACACAAACACACACATAAATAGCATTGATTTTTAATATTTAGACAATACTGGAAAGCTATTTAGAATGGTTGAAATTAATTAAAATGATCCCACTGCTTAACAGGTACTTAATATGTTAAACCTGAGAAAAAAAACTGAAGAGCCAAGTTGATACTGATGGAATCTGAAAATCTTTGAAATCTGATCTTGCTGATCCTAAGTGAATACAGCAAGGTACTTTGACTCTACGGATGTTATTTCTTGATCTTACATTCACACAAATATTTATAATCACACATGCACTAAACTGCAGAGGTGCTGTAGATGATTGGAAACAAAGAGTCACGATAAGTCCACTCACTGTAGCATAAAAGTGGTACAGAATCTAATCATATTTTTGATCTATTAAAGATGTTATGAAAATATTTAATAGTTTAAAATAAATTTGCCACTCAAATAGCAAAGCAATTCTTCCCTGTCATAAATGTAACACAATCTCAGTTTCCTTATTCCAGGCTACTTTAAAAAAAAATTACTTTGCTTCCACTTTCATTACTGTTGTTACAGCTGACAATTATATCTGACTTTTTTTTCAAATGTTCAAAAAGAAAAGTATCAAATTCCAAGATTTTGCCAATATTTATCAAGATATATTCAAAGTATTAATGAGGTTGAATGCTAAGTATGAGAGAGAGAGATTAATATTCCCCTGCAAAGGCAATTTCATTTGAACCAATTAGTTACGTCTGTTTATTTAGGTCATGTAATTAATGGTAATAGCCAGATTAAGAATATTAAATATTTTTAACTAGAAATACACACACAAAGAAAAGTCTCTTCATATTGACTTGATGATGCAGTGTGGTTGTGATAATATATACAATGAAGACAGACAGAAAGTAAAGCTGATTAATTTTTGTGGTGGATACCATAGAGGTTGATGAATAACTTCAGAAGAAAACAAAATAAAGAACGGCAAGAAAGAGCTAACAAAGACTACTAGAATTTTTTTTAAATACATAGGTTGGGAAAGACAAAGAATAAAGAATTCCATAATATGGCAATTCAGAGTTGACAGAGCAAGTAAAGATCTACCGAGCAAAACCTAAAAATAGTTATCTACAATATTAATGCTGAGTTCACTTAACAAAGATAGTATGTCAATTTAGAAACAAAGAAATGAAAATTACTATAATATATTACATCATAAATTTTTTGTGAATCATTCAAAATGGCTATTAAGCACATCTAGAATGTGACAAAAATCATATTTAATATCAATATCTATGATATATACTTAGCAGGGGTTAAGATCATTTTCAAATACATTATTTTTCTTTTGAATTTAACTTCTTTAATGCATTGCTGTAACATAACCATACAACTTGCTACTAGTTTAATATTTCTGATTTCATATATAGCTTAATCTTTCAACATTTGTTGCAACATTGAATAGTTCATATAAAATTTTGATTTCCAAGGTATTTTCATAACAAGATCATTAAGTAATTGCAAGACAGAATTCTTTCATAGTAAAGTATGCATAAGCATGCTTGATGGAGTGAGCCAAGAATGTTTCATTAATTAATTAAAATTATATAAACACTTATGAGACCAGTCATTTACTTCAAGTGACTAACTAATTCTAGCCAAAAATAACTAGTGGGGTACCTTGACAAACATTACCAGAGATAAGTAAAATGGGGAGGCACGAGGTAGTAAAATAGGATAAAAGTAAAGACCCTTGTCTTGGGAGTTACTTGGTGACCACACTAGTGCCAGTGCCACATAAAAAGCACCCAGTACACTATGTAAATTGATTGGCATCCAACTGTAGAAGAAACACCAAAACAGACAATGGAGTCTGATGCAGCCCTCTGGTTCACCAGCTGCTGTTCAACTGTCCCACCCATGCCAGCATGGAAACAGATGTTAAATGATGATGTCCAAAATTAGCTTTCACATGAAATGCTTCAGGTTTAGAAAGAATGAAGAGTCTGCCTCATAGAACAAGTTTTCCTCTAATCAATAAATTAGTTATTGAAAGGCTTAAACATTTTATTTAGTCAGTATGAAAGTAATTTCATCATCATTCTATTTTTAAGAAACTAAAATGCACTTTTCAAATAAATATTTCCAAATTCCACAACAATGACAGAAATCTCTCTCAAATATAAATTTAAGAAATAAAGAATTATTAAGATATCTAAAAATTCAAAAAAGAAAAAATACTAGATGAATTTCTTCCATGATACAAAACAAAAGTATCAAATAAGGAAATACAGTTAGTTTACTCAATAGCATGGAAAATTATTCCACAATTTAATGACATAAATTCTATTTCACACACTCAATTTATATTTCAATATTTGGAAACAAATTAAATATAATAATATTAAATAACTGTACTTAGTCTAAAAATAGCAACTGTAATAAGCTCATGAATGACAGTATTCTACCTTCCAAGTGACAAGCTTTAATTTAAATACTGAATTTAGTTCAATGAAATTTTAATAAAAGTAACTTATGAGCAACTTTCTTTCCAAAAATAACCTTTTAAAACTATACAAAATTATAATTATTACTCATAATCATGGAGATCATAATGAAAATGATAGTACTAATTTAAGTAATGCACTAAGACATTTAATTCTGACTGCTGTAGCAGGTGAAATTTGGAAGAAATTACAAACTTAGAAGAGATTTACTAAAATTAGGAAAAATAAGTTTTGGTATTGGACAAATTAAATGAAGGTAAAAACTTATAAGTGACAGATGCTCTTATTTAACCACAAATTTAACAATGTAAAGGTTAACAGAAATACATTTACATTTGGGCCATATTTTGTTTGAAAGTAAAGCAATAACAAGAATGGCAACAACGTATCCACAAAATCCAAAGGAGATAGAACATTTCAGGTAGAACTTAGCAAGTCTGTTTCGTAAGAAATTGCTGAAACTCATGGACAAGAGATGCAAGAAAAGGTTGTTATGATAAAAGATTTAAAAACACAAAACTCCTTCATTCTGAAGAAGTTCAGTAAAATTTGTTTTGTAACAACAGCAAAGATTAGCAAGTTAATATCGTACTTCACTAAAGAGGTTAAATAGAGATAAATACTACCTACTGGTAAGCATACCACTGGCTGTTACACTAATCATTATTTACTAACAGTAAGGTGGCAAGCTGGCAGAATACTTAGTGGCATATCATCCACCTTGATTTTCTGAGTTCAAATTCCACCGAGGTCGACTTTGCCATTCATCTTTTAGGGGTCGATAAAATCGATTTGTCCCCTCTCCAAACATTTGAAAGGATTGCTTACTAGCAGTAAAAGCTTTCAATAAAATATCTTATTCTTCATACATTATGGCAGGTTTAAATATGACTATCTAATTGCTGTTATTCTACATCATCAGAGAGACATCGTCCCTTTGGATGTATGTTCAGAACATATGCAATTTACAGGTGTAAGTGGATTTTGAAACACTGATGTTTTAATCTTACTGTGAATCTGCTCAGTCAGAGATACGCCACCAGACTGATGAACCTCAAAGTTCCCTTACAGAGGTAAATTGCTTGTGTTATGAACACACTTGATCTAAAAATAAGGGTTGTTTTCTAATGACAAAAATGACAACTTGGGCAAGAGTCTTCTAGTACAGTATGTGTCTTTGTGGTCTGTGTTTCTCCACCAATCTTGGATTGTTTAGCAAGTGTTGGTAACCTAACAATTCAGCAAAGAGACTGATAGAATAAGTGTTGGGTCCCATGGTTAAAGATTTACTTATTTATATGGTTCTTAGCACAATAACCATTGACAAAAATTTGGTTGTTTCTGAGATATCAGAGAGTGTACTTAAGTAATCAATGAAGCAAAGAATTTTGATAAAAACAGAGTTACCTAATCTATTGCATTTATATCGGATGTGAGCTATTTTGGAAAGGAAGAATGTTATGGTTGTGATCATTGTCATTAAACACAAAGAAGACACTAATTAGTGATCATATGCATCTTCAGATAAAGCTATTACAAGATATTTCAGGTTATCAAATCCACAAAAACTATTAGACTCTACATGCAATTTAACATAAAGACTGTTATCAAATCTTCAATTGAAAGCTGGATATTTTTTTATTTGAATAATTAAAATTAGATAATTTCAATTTAAAAACACTTTAAAGTCAAAGTTTTGTAGTTTGCTGGTAGCAGATTGGCAGAATCAATAAGGTAACTAACAAAATTCATCATGACATGGTGCGTTTCATTGTTCTGCAGTCAAAAATGTAAATACTAGTCACAAACTGGTGTTGATTTGATTGGTTCTGCCCTTCTTCAAAATGTGTGTGGCTTTGCACTTATGTTACAAATCAATATTGCAGATAAAGTTCCAATAGCAAAAATATAATTGACTTGTTATCTGATAAGAAGTCTGACTGCAGTAAAATAAAATTGAGTATTTATACAATTGATAATTAATTCTCCAGCTTACAGGGAAAGCATTCAATATTATTGTTTCATATGCATGCATGGAAACTGAAACTTTTAAGAATAGGAACTAGTATATGTTGATGTTCCTGTTGAAGTATATATGCATTTTATCTGAGACAACAAAAGATTTCTAACAATAACTATAGCATGATGCAGTGAGGAGTTATAAAAATAGAAATTTATATATAAAAAAAAAAAAGATTGTTTTGCTTAACCTTTTTAATATCATTTTAGATTTATACAAAGAATTACAACTAAAATCATTGTTGGCTTAAAGTAACACAGCTATTAGTAAATACATATAGAAATCAATAAAAATATTTTACAAAATTAGATGATTTTATAAAAAAATATTATGCATACTTAAAAAAATAGTAATACTTAAGCCAACTTTAAGTTTAAAAAGCGCCATCTTGTGATATATATTCCTTTCTTTTATATCAATACAAGTAAAGTAACTTTAGTCGATTTCCAACATTGGGGAAAAACATATTTTCTGATAAGTTAACCAGAATTTATGAATTTTATTTACTATTAAGTATAGCTGCAGTTACATTAATACCTATCTTTCACATCTCAAGTTTTCAATAAGCATCATAAAATATAAAAGCAAAATCCATGTGCTAGTTCAGCTTAATGTCAAAGTTTAGATACTTATATTAATAAATTTTTTTTTAAAAACCCCAGAAAGATAAGAGGAAATTTTTGTGAAAAGACTGAGAGTGCACACTGACAATATGAAAACTTTTACTTACAGCTTATGTGTAAATAGTATGAAAAGAAAGTAAAATTCTGAATTGTTATGTGATGTCAACATAGCAACGTATGAAATAAGTGAAATCATGAAAAAATGAAGTTGAGAAGGAGCAGCAAAGAACTCACAACTAGACTAGGATCAATACAACCTCAAGGGTATGGACGTAAAAAGTTATGACAACTGATTTTCAGCCAGGTACAGATAACAGATGGCTAATGTCAATTGGGTGATATTTCTAGCTGGTTTTCACCTTTGGGAATTGGGTGGGTTATGATTTCTTTCATGTTTAATTATTACATAATTTCTCTGTATTTCTATCTGCACACAGTTAAAAAAAAAAAGAAGATTTAATGCCTTCTTTATTTGATCCATGGATACACATCAGAATAAGAAAATTAAAAACAGAAGATAGCAATAGATTGAAAAATTGAAAAATACAGATATTTATTCCAAAAGAGGAAGGTGTCATATTGTATTATTTACTGGACAAATTTGAGGACAGAGGATGAAATACCAAGCAACGCTGAAGGTGTGGTAGCTAAGAGAGGGGACAGTGAGGGAGGCACTGATGATAGAATTTAATGATGAATCTAAAACAGGTTGGGCATTACTAAAAGTTAATGGTGTATGTGGATAAGAGCACCATACTGACATTTAGAAATGCTTATGTTGGGATGAAGCTGGAAAAAGGATCAACAACATAAAGAGGTCCAGAGAATGGCAGAGAATAAGGTGTATGATAGCAGAAGAAGCAGTGCCTGCAAGTTACAATGCTTCCAGGAAGGCTACAAAGGAAAATGCAACAAAGACAGACGAAGTGTACAGGTGAAAAGGAGAGAGAGAAAGAGAGAGAGAGAGAGAGAGAGAGAGAGAGAGAGAGTGGGGTGCTTAAGAGTGTGAAGCAGTAAGCAAAAGAAAGAAGAGTAAAAGAATAAAAATGTTGAGTAAGAAAAGTGGGCTGCTTGCAGGATGAGGTGACTGGCTTTTGTGAACTGCAAACAGAATTAAGGGAAAATGGGAAAAATGCATGGAGAGGAAATTGAGAGAATGAATGGGATCAAAATAGAGAAGAATCCAGTTCTAAGACCAGCAAAAGAGGTGACTGAGAAAGAGGTTTAAAAAGCAATAAGAGTAATGAAGAGTGGAAAATGAGGAAGGTTAACAGGAGTTGTGGGAGATATATTAAAAGCAAAAGAAAGCTGGAAAGTTAAGAGATGACAGTGATCTGTAGGTTGGTAGTGAAAGAAGACTATATTCCGGTGCATTATGAGGTGAGTACTCTCAGCATTCTGTATAAGGAGAAAGACAGTCTTCTGGAATGAGGATTATAAAAAGCAATTAAATTATTGGAGAATGGAATGAAGGTATTGGAATAAATATAAAAGAAGAGGATTAAGAAAAAAATGATTGATGAAATTCAGTTTAGATTTATGCCAAGAAGAGGAACAACTGGTGCAATTATTATTTCAAAGGCAGTTGCAAGACAAGTGAATGGACATTAGAAGAAAAGTTGTTTCTTGGGTTTGTTGAGCTGAAGAAAGCTTTCCATAAAGTTCTCTATGAATGAGATACATGGACATTGACAATTAGGAATAATGGAATAGTTGGTTATAGTGGAAGTGTCAGTGTATGGAAGCCTGCAGTCATTACGACAAAGGCTGAGAACAGTGATGAGTGTAAAGAAAAGGTTGGAGCACATCAGGGGTCAGTATTAAAAGCACTACTTTTTGTCGTTGTGATAGAAGTGGTACACTGGCATGATGCACAAAGGAGATTTTACCAATTGAGTAGCTGTACTTTGATAATCTGTTATTAATAACAGAGAATAGGGGTGGAAAGAAGATAAATAGATGGAAGGCAAGGGTGGAGGCAAAAGGAATGAGAGTGAATATTCGAAACATGAAGGTATGCAAATGATAAAGAGTGAGGTAGAAAGAATATGAAGTAGCTATGTGCAATAAAGGAAGGGTGTTGGAGTGAACCCTATGAATTGAGCAATATACACCAGGTGGTTTCATCAAAACTGTAGCAATGTGTGAAAGGTATACTGCAATGTAATGATGAGCCAGATCTTAGAAATAGCATTAAGTTATGAAGACCAAGGATGAGAACACTCTTGAATGGAAAAGGTGGATCAGACAGAGTGAGAATGACTAGAGTGACATGTGCATAGAAGTTTGGGAAACTGTGTGGTCTGCTAATGAGGAAGCGGGTGTTGTTGAAACTGAAAAGAAAGGTGTGTAACAAATGTTATAATTTATGGTAGTGGGGCATGGTTAATGAATGTTAAACAGGAGAAAAGAATGAAAATAATGGCTATAAGAATGGTTCAGTGAATGAACAGAAACGCAACACAGCAAATTCAAAAATATGGTCTTCAGTAACACAAAAGACCTAATATTATTTCTGAATAAGCAATGCAGAACAATGTTAAATGTTTATTGTAATATCACTGTTCTTAAAGGATCAATTCTTTTAATTATAGATTCCTGTACAAACAGATAAAATCCAAGATAACAAATCCTTAAATTTGAAATAAATAGTTAATAATAAAGATATCTATGCTTTCGAGAAATTTCTCGACTTCTTTACACCAGAATATTAAGGAAAAATGTGAAGTATTACTTTATGAAATATGTATGATGTGGTTTTTATTAAATTTTTAGTACTTCCTTTGATATCAGTCAATATATTGCTCTCGATTTCAGACAATTTTAAAACAACTGCCAATCAGTTTTAATAAATGAAAATAATTTTAAAATAATTTTTTTGAATTTTATACAGTTAGTTAGTTATAGAGCTTAAACTAAACAAAAATGTTTGTGAATTATTATCTCAGTAATTCAAGGATTTGCTATTATAAATATCAACCTTGACAGTGATATAGCTATTCCTTCTGTGTCAAAACACATTGGAAATGGAAAAATTAAAAGCAATAGTATATTATTAATCCTTTGACAGTCTAACTTGTTAAAAGTTTCTAAAAAAAAAAAACAACTTTCTGAATACAATCTAAAGATAAATTAATGATAACTCACAATCTCATTTATGCAGAGCATGTTGAACAGGCTTTATTATACATAAATCTTGCAATAAAACATTTACCTAAATTTTAAATTGAAAAAAATTCCAAGCATTCTAAACATTGAATGAAATTAATTTTTGAAGATATATATAGACAGGCAGACTGATAGACACAGACTAACAAGTGATAAACAGTAATATTAATTAGAGAGAAACGTTACTGATTGATTAGATTCCATCATAGAATATTGTGAAAAGACTCATAAAGACTAAGGTAGATATAACTGCAGAAATGTATTCAATAACGAAAATACAACTGATTAAAAATATCCTCCAACATTCTTCACGTTCACTTAAAAAATAATTATGAATTAAATATAAGAGGATAATGAAAATTTCTGCTTCCAAGTAAATACACTGACGATATGTGATGATGGTAACTATTTAAAATGATCCTTACATAAATACAAACACATTATGCTAAGAAACATATACAGGCACACATTGACAGTAGGTCACATGAAAAGTGTTATTCAGTAAGTAATAGTCTGCTTTGTACTGTATTAGCTATGAAAATTGATAGTCTCAAATTCCAGTGTCAGCTCATGGGAGAAAAAATGCTGCATTTCAATAGAGAAGGTAGAATATTGCCAGTAAATGGCAAAGAATGGTTTAATATGATATGCTTAAAGTGAAGCATGAAATTGTAAATGGATTTAATGTAGATGAGTAAAAGAATCAGATAACAGAGCGGCAATTGCAATAGTTTTCAACACATAAATATATGATATCTGCAGTTAGTAATCAAATTCTTATGAGCTAGTGACTACATATGCTATTGGTATACCATGACAAATCTAAAATAGAATATTGGCATTTACAGTAAAATTGAGAAAAGACTAATACAACTAGGGATATTATCTATGGTTTGAACATAATTCCTTGATTGGTATAAACAAAATTCAGTTGGTAATTCATTTTACCTAATACACCATGAATCAGAATCCTGTATCCTTAATACCATAGTCATTTCTCTTATATAACAATGTTTGTAATGCACATCCATCCCCCCCACCATTTCACCTTGTTATAAGATTCCTCAATACATCTAAATAATCAAATGCAGTTTTTTCTGTTACCTAATGCATATGCATAACCAACGTGTAACTATAAAAACTCAATTTTCATGTCGATCTACAATAAGAGTAGCACTTTATAAAAGTCCTCTATGAGACAAAAGCTTTCTACCACTGTTAGTAAATTACCATATGCTACAGCCCCCCCCCCCTACAAGTTACAATCTATACCTTTTCTAATTTAGAGCTATATTAACACAGAAGCTTAAGATGTACATATAAGACTCAACCACACAAACCTCAAGAATTACCATCTGTGCGTATATTTTTTTAGTACTGAAAAAAAAGAGTAACAATTTTTCAAAATTGTGTACTAAAACAGAATGGAAAATGTATTACATCAATAAAAAGCATTCATGAGATATCAACCTACTTATATAGTGTTATAAACTGTTCACTAGATATCAGTCTATTTAAATAATGGTATACAATATGTGAACTGCAAAATACTTGCTAACAAAGAGGAGTGAGTGGTACAGACATTGCAAGCCCTAGCACACAGTACCTAAATAGGTAACTCTGAATAAAAGCATCAATAGAGCCTAAGCCAGATGTCTGCTCCACTTCAGACATCCTCTCACCATACTTTAAAGTGTTTGGTGATATGAGAGGAAACTACTCATAAAAAAACAACCATGACATACACAGCAACGATGCCTGGTTTTCACAAATGCTTCGTGTACCTGTCAAATGATGAAAGAGTACAATGAGTGTAAAGATGCTAAAACTCATTATAATCATACCAGTATGGTAGAAATAACGTAAAAATTATGTTAATGATTATGATGATAAGTATTATGTTCACATAAAAAACAATGCACACCTGAATGGAATCTATTCCACCATGGGCATCTGAATCATCAAAACAATTTTTACTTTGTTTTTTTTTTACTGAGCCTGGAGGAAGGGCAAGTGGGCATAGCCTTCACAACCATTCCATTCCACATTGCCACAGAACAATAATATTGATGCTTTTAATTAATGATAAAGTATTCCTTCTGTACAATATATAGAATTTATAAATACTTTATATTACAACATTCTTGAGTTTATTTCAGTTTTAAAATTGTAATGTGATTAATTAAGAAATATCTTGCTCTCCAGATATGATGCCAACCTATTGAAGCTTACCATCAGATAGTTATGGTTTCACTTGAGAATAACTACTCTCCTAAATATGTAGCATTTACCATAGCTTATATAAAGGCCTTTGCTTAGTGATAAGGAAAAATATTGATGGAGTTAACAGTAAAAAGCACAATAGTAATGAAATAGACGAATTAAGAAATATCCTTACAAACATCAACATCAGTCTAGAGAATTCATGCGTTAAATTCAAAAATCTTTTGTAGAGTGAACAATAAATAGAGTTTTGTTGTGAAATAACTCATTCAAAAAGAGAGAATATATTTTGTTTCCACAATACATTGAGAAATTATTTATTAGTCCAATAATTCAGCACATGAATATGAAACTGTTGCAAACAATGCATTTAAGACATTTATAGGATATGAACGGTACTAATGAAAGTCTAATATAAAGAAAGTGGTATAAATAATGTAAAAAGAAAGAGTTGGAGATGCCTGAATAATTTATTGCAAGACTTTTGAAACTTCTGTGTGCTGTTTTTCTTCTCTTTTTTCTTCTCTCTCACCCCTCCACCTATAAATATTGCAAAATTACATCAATATACTATAAAACTATATACAATCTTGAAATTAGCTTAAATATCACCTCAAATCGAAATAGCTTCAATAGACTAATGTAAAAATATAAAATCTCAACTTACACAATTTATTTAAGGTTTAAGATTTTTCTTTCTTTCTTATGAACAGTTTACTCATGTCTCTCATACCAGTAACAGTATATATAAAAAATAAAGCATTACAGGGAGGGATTGAAAGAGATAGTTTAGAGAAGAAGAGAGATGTATAAGGGAAATTAAATAACTATGCGAAAGGAGAAGAGAGAGATGAGAACTGAAAATCAATCAGAAACTCAGTAGACTAAACCTAACCTATTCCTTATGTTACATTGCAACTTACACCACTTCAAGAATCCTCTTGAGTAACAGGGCTGCAGTTAAGTAAATTATAAAGATATTTTAATCTAATTTTGGTAAAGACAACTATATTGAACTTATCTACACTGAGCATATATAATCAAATTATCAACAATATATTTACAACTTATTTGTCTTCTCTTATTTGACACTAACAAGACCTGTGTGTGAGTAATTCCCAGATACTTACACATAGATCAAGGAACTTATAAACTAGACTGATATCACATAAGCATCACTAAACCTCATTTCATGATAAACAGAGTTTAACACAGAACCTTAAATAGGTAATTGCTAGGTTTAAAAAAACAGAAAAGATAAAAATTATTTTCATGATATAAAATCAAAAAAGGTACCTTGCTAAAGTAATACATACTCAATAGATGGGAGAAATGCAAAATATTGCCTGTATTGAAATCTATAGATTTATGAAAGAGATGTCAAGCATGAAACAAAATGAATCCTTAAGAATATAAAACAAAGAACAGTGCTATATTCTGATCAAAGAAACATCTGGAAATGTAGGACATGTATAGAGGGGAAAATATATGCCAATTATTTGCTGAGATTTCTATGACAGACAAATAACCATGGACTCTTGAAGCAAATTATTTCATCCTTTGTTCTCTGTGCATAAGGGCTCTGAATACCATTAATATGTTGGCATGCTTATATCTTCCTACCCTAATTCCAATATTATGAAAACCCAATATTGTTCTTATGATGCTTCAACCACTATTAATTCTGGTTTTCTTTTGATATCCATACCTACTAAATGTAAGGTTCCACCTGGTAAGAAGCTGAGTATGATCTTTAGTTTATCTTCTTTGAAGATAAAACAAAACTGCGAGTGGGTGAGAATACATCAAATCTAATAATATAGAATATAATTGAAACTGCTGGTTTTATAGAAATTATATAAAATACCATGGGAATTAACACTTTGCTGTTGTGACTAATATCAAAGTTATAATAATAAAAAAAAAATATATAATTTGAATCATAAGTAGAAAAAAGTTTGTATAAAAAGTATGCTTAAAAATTGAGCACATGATCTGAGAATATGGTGATCAAAACAAAAATTCAGAATATAAATAATAAAAACAAGGATTTGATTATAAAGCAATCAGCCGTAAATCTAGAAATGTAATATGTCAATCACACCCAACATATTAGTTATGCAAAAGCAATCAAATACCTGACATGTTTAGAGGGTGTTGAAAACTGACAATATATGAGGTTGATTAAACTCATTACTTTATATATGAAATGTCCTTTTCATATTGCTTAATAACAAAAAATGGAAATAATGCTAACTGGCATTTTAATTTTTAAAAGGAGTAAAAAAAATATTTCTTCCCAATTAGTGTAAATTGTCTCAACAGATGCATAATAAATTTTTATAATTTTGATTATTTATTTATTCATTCATTTATTTGTTGTAACAATTCTTGTGTATTGTATGTGTGCACGTGTGAATGTATTTAAAAGGAAAATTAAGACTTTCATACAATCTGTAAAAGATTTTGAAAATTATTTTAAGTTCATATAATTTTGCTTACTTCATCCTGTAGTTTAGACAAAAAAGGTCTTGATAAGGACATATAGCTATCTAAATGTAAGTCATATTGTTCCGGAATCGTTTTTATGCGACCAGGTTTTCAAATTGTATAGTTGTATGATTGAAATACTAATGGGACTTTCTCATTGTGAATCCATTTATAATAAGGTAATGCCCAAGGTTTGACACCTCGAATTAATTAGCCTAGTGGTCATAGTAATAATTATCAAAAACAGTACACATACTGCTTCTTTTTTTTCCTTACTCTTTACAATATTTAATCAATTACTAAGACAGGATAATATTAATTATTAAAATAATTTAAAGGAACATTGCTTTGTCTTGTCATGCAACAAGATAACTGAATATCTAATTCATGGTTTACAATAGATGTTGAGCCCATTCTTAAACATTTGAAATCCTACCATCATAGCAGCCATGCAAAACATCTGGTCATACAATAAGGACTCATCAATCTACATTTATTATTAAAAGTAGAAATGGTATTGAAGCCTCCCTCTGTTTCAACACATGAATTCACATCAAGAATCTTGCAAACCAAATACGAAAATGACGTAAGATATTCTATCATATTCTTATAATGAATGGCAATTCCCTAACATTTCTACTACAAATGAATGGGGAAAAGTTGAATGTTCTCCACCCACTCTTCATAAATAGAAGATATAAGAAATTGCTTCCAAGAAAAGGGTTGCTTTTGCCATTGTATGCAAATATGAGAAATGATAGTGTCTTCAGTTGGAGCATATTATTAAACACGTATTTAAAAAAAAAAAAAAAATCAATCTCCTGGGTGAAAAAATCACATCCTTCAAAGATATTTTATCAACACTGTAAAGAAGAAATATCCAAAGTAGCAATACATAAGAAATTGACAAAACTGTAGAATCTGCACCCAAAATATAAGACAAAATTAGGACAAAAAAAAGCATGTTAATTGTTTCAGAAAACCAAAACAATTTACAATTTGTCCATGTATTTAATTCTTAAGGTTTTACATAGCTTTCGTATTTTATTTCTCAGAAGAAATGAAACAGAGAAAAAC
>NC_068985.1:92736817-92738022 GCF_001194135.2 Octopus bimaculoides | reverse complement strand
TACAGTTGGGGGCAAAAAAAAAGCACGAATATAAACTACTACTCTTTTTTTTTCTTGTCGTTTTATTGGTTTCATCACATAAAACATCCTCAACAAGTATTTTAATGCATCATCTGAAACAAAGACGCTAAACATATAGACTACTTACAACTTCTGGTAGGCGACAATATCAAGTGCTTTACTCTAAATAGAAATGTATTTAGAGAATCCTAACATTTTATCTAAACTGAATGTTAATTTACTGAGTTGAATTGACTCAGCATTGTACTAAGTCAACAAGACACAGTCATTGTAAAGAAAACGTTATTGCACCCCACCTGATATGAGCAATGAGCAATGTGACTACTCACTATTTCTCACACTCACTGAGAATCTTTTATGGGCAACACATATCCTCAAACTAGCAAAGATAGCTGAAGAAGCAGGGATGAAATAAACAGTGACTACGGAAAAGACCACGGGAACCTTCTTGAAGTTGATGAAAGATTCACTAGAGAGAAAAGTGTTTGTCTCTAGACCTTTCAGACGCAACCCACTATAGATATTGCACTTCACAAACATTGCTTTCCCTCTTCTGTACCACAAAATACTTCATCCACCTTTCTACTAACAATTACTAACTGCCTACAAGGCTCAGGTAACACCCACAATGGAGCAGTGCTCTGAAAATTTAGTATGATGCCACTGCTACACATTAAGACATCTGAGCCAGCAGGCAATTGAATTGAATGGCATGAAATTGCTCAAACACAATTAATCTGCTGGCCCAGAAATGTAGTCTTTTCTCTCTTTTAGATAGTTATTCTCTTTCACACTCTTCAATCATTATTCATATCGAAATCTCTTGACACCTGCACTAATCATTAAACTTAGTCCTTTTCTTCCAGAACATCAGTGCCACAGAATTTCCTTCCTGCATAAATTTTTTCCTGCAGCCATCAACTTGCAACAATCCAAGTAGCATTCATGGTTCTATTTTTTGAGGGCCATTAAAGACCATGTGAATAACCTCTTCCTCCAGAAATGCTAAATAAGTGAAATTTATACAACAATGTAAATGAGACATTCTCCATGAGGTAATGTAAGAAAAAGAAAAAAATCTTACATAATATTTTGCAATTAAAAAGAAGTTATTTTTCAAATTCTTCTATAAATTATAAGGAAGAAATTAAGAAGTAATTTTTTTAATTTTTGTTTTGCCTTTT
>NC_068985.1:92695151-92736794 GCF_001194135.2 Octopus bimaculoides | reverse complement strand
GATTTTGTGAATCAGATAATAGCTTATTAATGAGTTATTATGGAAATCCTCTTTCTATTACATATAATTTTCCTAACAGTAATATTTTAGTAAACTATAATTCTTAAAATATAAGAATTTATTCACTTTCTATTCCCATTCTGTAATTTTTATGTGGAAGAAATGCAGTTTAAATTTTCACATAAATAACTGAAGTAAATTCATGAATGACTGTATCATATTAATAGTAAACTACACAAAATTTATCTGTGAAACATTTTCAAGGTGGAAAAAAGAAAAAAAAATCTACATTAAATAAAATGAGAGTACATGATCAACAACAAAAGGGATGAAATTCTGATACATGTTGGCACTTTTATCACCTCCAAATGGAAGAGTCACATTATATTCAATACTAACTACATTTATGTCTTAGATAATTAATCCAAAGAACAGCTCATAAGTTAAATAGATTAATCCAATGTGTTGGATATATCTGTTAAAATGTGAAGTGCACCACACTCTCTTTCATAATTAAATTGATAAGATTACCAGAAATTGAAGTAATATGCACACACATATACATACATATATTTGTGAAAGTGGCTTTTACTATAGATACATGTTGATCATTATCATGGAAGTGGAACTTAGAAGCCTGCATAATATCCACCTCCTATCATGCATTTTTTTGAGTGCATTTTTCTTTTCATGACCAGAAAATGGGATTTACCTGACTTCTTTCAGAGATCACTTAGCCATTTTCTCAACACTATGGTGGAAGACACTTGCCCAAAGGTTTGTTGTACAAACTATGTTTGTGAAGAAAACTTCCACTTCACATAACCAAACCTGTACCAATGGGACAACTTTGTTAATACACCATGGAATTTGAACTCCAGTAATTCACTTTATTTATATTTCTAAACTGTAGATTTTATCCTTTGTGAGGTCTTTTAACAATACAAGATGCATCACAAGCAGAATGAAACAAAAATTGTCAGAGACGTGACAAAAAGAAATCAATAGATAAGAATCAAGTGCTTTCAATGCTTAATTTAGAAATTTCAAGTGATGCATTCATTTATTTTGAAAATTTAAAGCATTAATTTGTGAACAATAGTGAATTACAGGTTGTATTTCATTCAACACACATTCATTAAACTTTTCATATCAACTTGAGATAAAGGGCACAGTATTAAATTTAGATAAGGAACAACTGGGTTTGTACATGATAAATTGATCAGAAACATTATCAGGGTTATAAATAAACCAAATAATAGCTGCTTTCATTTGCTTTGACTAAATATAAAGTACCATTGGTCTAAATATCATATTCACTTAGAATATTTGAGAGAATATGAAAGCAGTGGCTCTTATAATTGAGCAGTTAAGCAGTAAAGACCAATACTACAAGTGGTAATGAAGATGGCTGCTAGATTATTCCATAGCAGGCTTTCTCACTCTCTCTTTTTTCAACTTTTAATAGCTTAGTCAGAGAAAGAAGAACAGTACAACTACAGCAATGACTTTTCTGGCAAGTAAAGGAGGTAAATTATCTTTAAGGGCACCAATGACTAAATGGCAACAGATTAAGTCTATTACTTAAGAATAGGAACATCCCTAATAGCAATCCTCCACAATTTTAATATTTTCTCGCAAAGATAAGTTGCTGCCCATTGGAAATGAACCTGAAACCAGAGTTGCACATCAAACTTTGGAATCACAGAGTCATAGCTTAATACCATATGTGTACTCAGAGATTTAGCAAGAGCATAGTTTAAGAAATTGTAATTTCTGCTAGAATTTAAAAAAAATTCCTTTGTTATCTTAGAAACTAGTAAGGTTACAAGAAATATTGTGCTGTATGGCAGTGAAACATGGGTAAAAATGAATAAACTACACATATTCCTGTAGTATACAAGACTGTTAAATGACGAGGAAATGTAATGACATCTACATTGGGAAAGGGACAAAATGTGGAATGAAAACATGCTTCAAAGTACTGGTAAAAAATCGTATATAATATGAAAGCAGAGCATCAAAGACCGACAGCAGAATGATTATGTAGGTGTTGAGAATATTGGACTTTTATATATATAAAGCATTCAAATAACTGAAGATAACTTCTTCCATCCACCATGCAAGTATAAAAAGGTCATAAATGAAATATTATGGTGATAGTGATGATGACTGAAAAAGATTCATCTTCATAAACCTATTGATTGTAAGATGTAAATATATATATATATTCTTTACTCTTTTACTTGTTTCAGTCATTTGACTGTGGCCATGCTGGAGCACCACATTTAGTCGAGCAAATTGACCCCAGGACTTATTGTTTGTAAGCCTAGTACTTATTCTATCGGTCTCTTTTGCCGATCCTTCTAAGTTATGGGGACATAAACACACCAGCATTGGCTGTCAAGTGGGAACAAACATAGACACACACACACACACACACACACACACATATACATATACATATATATATATATATACGACAGGCTTCTTTCAATTTCCATCTACCAAATCCACTCACAAGGCTTTGGTCGGCCCGGGGCTATAGTAGAAGACATTTGCCCAAGGTGCCAGGCAGTGGGATTGAACTCAGAACCATGTGGTTCGTAAGCAAGCTATTTACCACACAGCCAATCCTATATATATATATATATATATATATATATATATATATATATATATATATATATATATATATATACATATATTTACCAGTTAAATTTCTAACATTTTAGCTAGTGGTAATCTAAAGTTTCTTTCCTTGTTGAGGTGAAGGCTTGCATGGACTAACCACAACCAATCCCAAGAATCCGAACAGCAGAGCAAGCAAATCCTTTAGATGAAGAGGATGCCACTAGAAACTTTTAGAGGCTGTTACTGAACTTTGTAGACATTACATCACCTGATACTGCCTGTTGTATTGTCCACGTACCATAGAGAATGGTCCTGAAACCACAATCTGTAAGTCAGTCCCTGACCAGCTGAGAATCCGCCATAGCCAAATTCATGGACACAAGAAACAGTTGATTAAGAATCTAGACTTGAATAGCTGTTTACATTTTACAAAGTGCTTTTATGCTGTCCAACAAAATCCACACGAAAATTAATCAAAGGTAAGTCATGAGATATCAAAGCATCAAAGTCAAAAGAGACACAAATTTTATTCACACTAGGTGTTAGTTTACTTCAACTTCTTCGTTGGTTTTGTATTTTAGCAGAGAAACAATGTTTAAAAACATTAATGATTGCAAATGAAAAGTAAGAATTTGGCTGCAACATGTTATGTCAATTAATATACATTTAATTCAAATTTAAAATGTTTTGGCTTTATTTCTTTTTAAAATAACTTTTGAAAAGAGGAACCAAATGAAAAAAAAATAAGAAAAAGAATTTTAGTTTAAAAAGCCATATTACTAACGAAACCCTTTGGCATTTTCTCCTCAGATTGATTAATATTGATTAATACATGCTCATGTGCAAGTGCATATTTATCAATGAGAATGCAACAGGCATTTATAGTAATTTTTTTCAAGGTTTCAAAACATGGAAATACAATTTTAATTAATACCATTCCTCAGGAGTTATTTTGACGGCAACAAATAATTTATGCACCACAAACAAAAGTAGTATTGATAGAAACAATAGTGCTAGTGGTGAAAAGTAATATTGTGAGAAAATTAGCTCTTGCTGTCTTTATTTGCATGGTAGCAGAAATTTTCCACAAAAAACATTCCCCTACAAGCTAATCAACAGCCAAATTAGAAAGGTTCATTCTCTAAAAGGCAACCTGACACTGACACATACATACACATATGAGCACATATGCACATACATATCGATGTAACTTAATATGCACCCACTGTCATCATTTTAATATCCACAATTCCAGGCTTATATATAAGCTGATGGAATTCATTGAGTCACTACCTGTGACCTGTTTCCAAGCAAGATAATAATCCTCCAAACCCCACCCCAGTCAAATACACTTTCATGGAAGATTAGAATTGTACAACATTACCAGCATAACTGAGAATCATTTATATTTATCATGCAGTGAGACACAAACACACCCACATACTTACACACACCCATGATGGGTTTCATACAGTTTCCTGGGCTTTAGGGCTCAGTCAAAGGTCACTTTCCCAAAGTACAGAGTAATCAAGCTAAACCGACAACCATATAGGTGTGAAGCAAACTTTTAGATCACACAGCCATACCTTCAACTTCTTAGGAAATAGTTTTATGTACACTGTTGTCATCTTGAATTCACTATGTTTTGGCCATTGTATGCTTCAGCCTTCTTTAGATATCTTGTGCTTCACCTCAGTGCCTTTCCTGGAATTGAACTCAAAACCTCAAGGTGACTGCACTGCCTTAACCAATGACTTTATCCACTACGGTATTCCATAGGCAGTGACAGAGTGAATCTATGATATAAGGCTTTTAAACGTCCGCGGATGTTTTATGTCAGCACTACGAATACAATTCTAAATTTCTCTCAGCTCTGTACTAAATATTATGCCAGCTCTGCACCAACACAATTCTATATTTTTGAGATGAGGAATTTATAATATGTACACTGTTTACATTAGTCAACAAATATGAGAATAGTGTAAAAGATTTCTTTGTAAAATGCAACTCTCATTATCTTTAGTTTTTTAAGGCAATTACACATTCTTGTAAGGGTTAAGTCTGTAGTACAGCACTTGAATGAATTCAGATCCAGTGAAATTTTGGTGTATCAGGCAACTATAAAAGTTTGCAGCACAAACATTGAAATACAAACCTCATAGCTTACTAAATAACAAACAATAATTGTTATATTAATCACTAATGATAACATTTGATGCTTCAACCAAAAATGTCACATAACCCTAATACATTAATTCTCCACTGTAAATATTTGATTATAGCTGAAAGTCAAAGCCCCATGGAGAATAAGGTAAATGAAATGCTTAACCAGAAATGAGACATACACACAACAGAGTTTACTTGACAGAAGATTATCATCATCTTAGGTTTTTATTTCAATCACAAATAGTTTTTTGTTTCTACAATAGATTATTTTTTAACTAAATCCAAACGACAAAGAATCTACTTTTGAACCTCAAATTGTTAACAGCTTCAAATTGTCTGGGAAATGTGCTGTGCGTGAGAAGACCCGGCAAGCCAAGTGAGATTGTTGCCAGTGCCCCTGGACTGGCTCTTGTGCAGGTGGCACATAAAAGACACCATTTCGAGCGTGGCTGTTTTCGTGCGGGTGACATGTAAAAGCACCCACTACACTCTCTGAGTGGTTGGCGTTAGGAAGGGCATCCAGCTGTAGAAACTCTGCCAAATTAGATTGGAGCCTGGTGTAGCCATCCGGTTGCACCAGTCCTCAGTCAAATCGTCCAACCCATGCTAGCATGGAAAGCGGACGTTAAACGATGATGATGATGATGATGATGATGATGATGATGATGAATATTCTGAGTTCTTAATCCAGACATTACAACAGTAATAGAGAATCAAATGTGATTCTTTGATATTTCACTTGAAGCTTTGCATTTCTGGATTCAAAATTAGCTGATTTTCCTTTTTCACCTCATCAGGGTTTATAAAGAAATACATATCTATGTGGGTATCAAGTTCAACTGTAATTGATCTCTTCTCGCAAAAAACACCTTGCAATTAAAGAAATTATTTAATTTCTATTACTTCAACTCTAAGAGCTTAAAGTAATTAAGTTAGAAATTGATGATGTAAAAGTTTCTAGATCTGCACTATCACCTAAGCAATTATCCCATCTTGATGATATAATCTACTTTAATAACTGTGCTTTGCAGGAATAACCTTCATTTTGATGCTTCAGAATTGTTTGTCCTCTCAACATCAGCACATTTAATTTAGTTTCCCCAAAGCAATTTTAAAGATACGGACTTATCGATGATATTAGAAATGCTTTGCCAATATAAACTAGTAGCAATTTTCAGCAGCTGGAAAGTAGATAATTAAATGTATAAAATAATGACAGAAAAACAAATATTGAAAAATATTGCTTGAAATCTTATATATTACAACAAAAACAGCGTAAAGGATATATTCAAAATTAAATTGGTTCTGAATGTAGTTCCAACAAATTTACTTTTTATATTTAGGTGAAAGTTGATTGATAAAAGATACAATTGATTTGCTTATAATTTATCTATTTTAATTCAAATAAGTTTCAAATGAAAGAAACAAATAACTGACATTGCAACTAAAAATTCCATTTGTTTTTACAAGATGTTAAGAGAGAAAACATTATATATTACTTCTTTTAAAGAATCATCAGAAAGAAATATAAACATCAATATTTTGGGGTTATAAATTATAACCACTTCATTTCTTATGAAACCACATTTTCAATGATCAATGCACAGGTGAAAATTGCCTTCTAATATACATTTCCACAATTCCATTGCTAAATAAAATGAATGTTTTTTTGCTGTGCAGAATCTAATATAACATTGAATATGCACTTGAATTAAGTCACATGAAAGTAAGTTCAAATTATCTAATATTTAATCATAGAAGGTAGAAAATGAAAGGACTATTGAAAAATTAAAATAATCTATACAGAAATATTGTTCTTCTGACACAAATTTGCCATAAAATACCATTAATTTTAAAATATATATCTATGTATTTCTAAAGATGAGAAACTAAAAGCAATGTTTTCGATACGGAAAAAAAGAGTAGCAATGAAAGAAAAGTATGGCAGACTTTACATCAACAACACAGAATGTTATTGTTTCAGACAAGTAATTCTCTTGTCAGACAATTCAGTGAATATGCTGATAAACAAAGAGCAGAGCCAGAGACTGGCTTTAACATAAGTTTAATTATTTGTAATATTTTCCATCAATCAGTAAGGCATAAACATATTTACTTATGTTTGGCAAAGAACTACATCCAAATTTGTATGTGAAATAAACTAGTAATTCTTTATTATTATTATCTGTAAAAGAGTTCAAGCAATTAAAGTTAACATGCTCAACTTATATATAATGCAATAATTCAAGACGAAAATATATTCCACCTAAATGGATATCCTGTTTAATTGTGGTGTATAAACATCAACATAGAAAGTGGAATAAGAGAAAAAAGAGAGAGAAGAAGCCAGGGAAATAAACAAATGAATTAGAAAGTGAAAAATCAGAAAAGCCTAAGAGTATAGTAAGGGCAAGAATAGATGCTATTAATATGACCAACTTAAAGAGATGTATAAGAATTTTGATGTAGTGGTTTCATCTTGTTCAACGTATTTCAGTCGTACATTGGAGAGGTATCTAGTGCAATTATCATATTTGTGTCTAAGTGTGAATGCCTGGAATTCAAACTCTTAGAAGAGAACATAAACAATATGAGATTAAATGTCAATAACAAATTTTGACATCTTGACATGTTTTCCAACTAAAAATTGGTTCACAACAAACATTTACTATTAAGTATCTTTCACTAACTTAATATGACTTTCTTTAAGATACATCGAATATTCAGGACAATACTGGTGATCAACAGCATCTCTATATGATCTAAAGAAGTGGTGCTTAATGTGGGTGGTAACGCTTCATGGAGGCATTGTAAGTAAAGAAAGAGGTGGCAGATGTCATGAGGCTGCTACGGCACAGTAATAAGTGTTCTATAGAGGCAATGGTTTTTCTTCAAATTAAACACATTTAAACCAGTATTACTACCTTTTCCAAAGGAAACAAAATATGTTTTGGGATTATAATATAAGAACATTAATGTAAGAAGACTAACCATGTCTGGAAGGAATTAAAGTTGTAGTCATTTAGGATTCCTTCCCCATAATAGTTGAGAAAGGGGATTCAATATATTATTACAAGTAAATGGTGAATTAGATAACAAATATGTAGAAGGGGAGACTTGAGGTTCCAGTTGTCGTATATCGAACTCTATCTTTTGAAATTAACAAAACACATCAAACGAGACTGCTATTAGTTATATTTCAATTCTAGTCCACATAAGTCTATAAAAAAAAATAAAGAGTACATTCTGGATAGGATAGTAAAAGAACAAAAATGGATAAAAAAACACAGCACAGACTAAGATCCTGTTTCATTAAAATAAGATTGTTTTCTTCATCTTTTGTGTCTGAAAAACAGGACTGGGAGTTTGAAAATGTTGTTTTGGTTAAACAGTGGTGCTCTAAGATACAAAAGGTCTAGAGTTAGTGATAAGGATTATGTCACAGAGAAAAAAAGTTATATCTAAATTTACTTCTAATTTTATTTCAGCTCTAATTAGCTTTTTATATCAGTAAGTGCTGTCATTAACATATTTTCATAAATTTTGTCATATGTTCCCCAAAATTGAAAATAGAAAAAAAGTACAATAATTAGCAGAAGAAACTAAATGATTTTGCTGTATGTCAAGGGTCATTTATTTAATCTATCTTCTTTTTTTCAATAGTGTGACATTCAAAAAGGGATTCAGTTGTCCCTCAATGTAAAGAAGTGAAATATCTCCTTTGGCCTATCATGCTTGCTAATTAAGATGGGTGTGCCAAATGGGCCTTTGTTCCTGGGTACTGAGAACCTTTCTATAACCCAATGTAACATCACAAGTTCTGATTGACATTCATGAAAATTGGGGAAACACAAAGTATTAACATTTCCCATTAATTTATGGTATTGCTTGATTTGCGTGCTTGTGCATTATATATTAGTATGTGTGTGAACACAGGCACATGAAACAATTAGTACTTGTACAATTAATGAAATCAGTGTGACATTTTTGTCTTTTTTCAGGCACGAAATTTTGTCATTGAAAATCTATCATCTGCAATTGCAAGTGAATATTCTAAATAAAGAACATGGAGAAAAAATATTCTATGCCCAAATTTAAGAAAATAAAAAAGAAAGGGACAAATATGGATAAATTGGAATGTATAGTCCCCAAAATAACAGAATATTTTAAAGTGATCTCTGTAGGCACATATTTGTATTGCATAATAAAATAAAACAACATTGTCCAAAGACTTAAAATACACATGCAGTATATCTACCTTCCAACTCCTTTTCCCTTTAAAAGTAATGTTGCTTTTTCTGAAAATGCTTTTAGCTAAAATAGATATTGTTAATGTGATTTCAAGATAACAATCCAAGTGTATTTTTTTTCTTCTTTTACTTACATGACATTTTACATTGAAAAGTAACTTCTGGTTGTTCTTATTATTGAATTTTGTCACCCTATTAAAATGACCAGACAACTAAGTAAGATGGTAAGAAATGTTTAAGTGAATAAGATACTCAACATCAATGATGAAGAACTAAGAGTTCAGATCTCGACAAGGCCATGGACACCAGATTCTAACATAAAATGTGATTTGGAAGATGATGGTGCTGTAACCAATTTTGATTGAAGAATCGATCTTGAAATGCATATGGGAAAATTATATGTAATTTTGATTAATTTTTTTTATAATGTAACAGAGACAAATTTTTCAGATAAATTCTACATTCATTTTGATAAATTACTAATTTGAATCAAGACTCCAGTAATTTGTGCTCACTTACAGATAAGGTTATGATTGCTCTGCTACAACTGTAGTTAAGTAAGGAAGCCCAAAATGATATTAAAAAAAAATTATCTATCCTGGCTTTTCGGAAGGTGGTAAAGCCTCATACAAAGTGTAAACAACAGGAACAGATCAGGTGCAGGAAAATTTTTAGGTGGATTATACAGAATCAAAACATTATGAAATGGTAAATGTCAGACATAATGCCAAGAGTGGAAGGCTTGACAAGCTTTTGAGTTGTTGATATCGTGTGACATAAAAGCAAGAAATAAAACCAAATTTTGCATTGAAGCTAAGATTCAATTAAGTTGTTGGTAGAAGAGGTTTCCATAATAATTGCCACAAGCAAGAAATGATTTGTACTACAGTTGCTTACTTTTTCCTTTCATTACTCAAAATAACCCTAAACAAGGCCCATAAGCTACTTCTTGGCAAAGGGTTAGGAGAAAAAGGGATAGGCACAGAAATTTTACATATATATATACACACACACAGACAGACATACAGAAACACAGACATACATACACACACACATACATGCAGGAGCAATATATTAGATGGCAAATAAAAGACAGCAATAAAATAATTGAGAAAAGATTTCAATGAAATACATTGAGATAGTGATAAAAGAACTGATGACAATAAAACAGAGTAAATGAGATGACAATAAAACAGAGTAAATGAGATGACAATAAAAGAGCCAATAAAATTAAATAAAATGAGACGGTAATAAAAGAGTAATAAAAATATTGAAATGTAGGAAACCACCAACATTAAGTAAAGTATGTGTTAATCTTGAATTTAAAGAGATCAACATTGTATTCTGCAGAGAAACAATGGTAAGAAGAGAGTTTATTCCACAATTCAATTCTCCTGGCTGAAGAAAAACTGGCAAGGAAAAAAGTTTTCTGCATTGAACTTCCAATATGTCCATGAGATATCCAGGAAGTATAAATGTAATTTTTGAAATTTGACAAACTGATTTTTAGTTTGGTCTACAAAAGAAAGTAAACAGAGAAGATAACCGGACATCAAAATTAATGGCCAGTGTGAAGTTGTAGAGGCAACACTGCCAATATGAATATGTAATATGATATTAATACTCCATTTTGAGCGTGGCCGTTGCCAGTGCCGCCTGACTGGCCTTCTTGCCGGTGGCATGTAAAAGCACCCACTACACTCTTGGAGTGGTTGGCGTTAGGAAGGGCATCCAGCTGTAGAAACTCTGCCAAATCAGATTGGAGCCTGGTGTAGCCACCTAGTTCACCAGTCCTCAGTCAAATCGTCCAACCCATGCTTGCATGGAAAGCAGACGTTAAACGATGATGATTATAAGATATGTGCAAAGAGAAAATCTGGGAGTTAATTGCTTTTTTCTTTCACCAAGATTTGGAAAAATTAACACAAAAATGCTGTAATTTAATATAAGCAATAAAACACTGAATGGAGTTGTTTGTTGTGATTTCAGTGCAAGACAACGGGTGACAACAGTAGAGCATACAATAGTGATGATGAGACTAATTGTGAGGGTGATCATTACTTATTAGTGCAATGTAATAATCAGTAAAAGGAGCAACCACATCAAATCAGAGAGATCATCCAATGAAGGCTTAATCCTACAAATTGTAAACAAGTATATTAAATTAAAATTAGCTCAATGTAGAAGCATATTGAAACACTATAATTAATGAGTATTTCATTAGCTTTCAGTGTCCTGCTATGGAACTGGAATCACCTATTGAAATCCACTCCAGGACAGTCTCAAAGAAGACTGAAAATCAGAAAAACCTCCAAGAGTGTCTCTCCATGAGACATGTCGAAACGTATAAAGCAGCTGAAATTAATAACATCAGGTTTTCTACTGAATGAATTTTGCCGGATGCACAAAGAAAATATTACAAACAATAAAATGGCAGTTGGATTCTGCTTTAAAAATTAAATATCGCTTTAAAAATTTTCATTTTCTTAAAACAATAAATTCTTTTTCAATGGATAGCATTAATTTTATAACACAGCTTTGATTTGTAAATTTACTTCTAGTTAACATAAAAAAATATTTGAAAACAATATAAATGACTGTTGATGTATGAACTGAAATAAGTGTTGCAAGATGTTATTGGAAAAAAAAAGAAGTAAAATAAGGTAAAAGACTAAGAATTTCAAATAAATGGTATTTCTCATGATTCTTTAAAATTTCCTGTAGGTAGTAAATAAACTACGCAGAACCAAAAAAATTTTAATAAAGCATCTGGGAAAGATATCCCAAAAACCATTTTTCACAATTTTATAGTTTTTAAAATGTTTTTTTTTTGTTTGGTTTTGTTTTTTTTTCCCCATAATACATACATTGATTTGCCAAAATATAATTTTCTTGGTCAGTAAAATGTAATTATGATAGCAAAAACATTTATCTAAAAGATAAGAGAGACAAAAAAGAGTCAGGAAATAGTTTGCCAATCTGTTGTCATAGAAACATTACTATTTGAAAATAATCAGTCAGTAGCTGAGTATTATATACTAAAAAAGAATTTTAAAAAATTAGGAGGAAACAGGATGATATAATGGAATGGTCTGCAATATTCTAAAACTTTTACTGTTCAAATGCAATGTATTTATTTTTCTACTTTAAAAACAATAAAATAGCACAGCAAAATGAACATATGTTAGGAATAAATTCAACATTAAGCTGCCACATATGATTATAGTCAATGAGTTGATAATTTATTGAGAAAATTAGTAAGAGAGAACAAAAAGAAATACAACAGTTACTATTTTTCAACATGTTTATGGTTTGGCAATAAAATTGGCTCTCGGTTTAGTTTTCCTCCAAGTGTATAAAAAACTACAGCATGTATTACATATACACATTGGTTTATAACAAGAATAAGTATAAGCCTTAACAGGACACCAAGTCCGAAGGAAAGGTATTTCTGTAAGACAATATAAGAGTAATTACTAGAGTGGTACTGCCATTTCCCTCTTAGAAGCTCCTCATAGTAATTTATCATGAGCTATTTTACTGTTATTAGCTAATCTAATTAGTAGTAAATACAATTGCAATCAGATTTTCATATACACAAACACACCTATATATATATATATATATATATATATATATATATATATATATATATATATATATATATATATATATATATACACATACACATGCATGTATGTATATACAAGATGTACATATATACACACATCTTCATTTAACATCTGCATTCACTCAGCTGCAAGTCAGCTCTCTGGTTTCAGGATTACTTCATTCTTACCTCCTGCTACTCTCAGAATACCCTGAAAAAGTATAAAGTTCGCAGGCACTGCCTTCTCTCCCTCACTAAACCATAATACCATAGAAAAACAAAAGAGAATTTTTAAAAACTATGCAATCCTTCAGGCAAGAAAAAAATATTTGGAAATCATACTTGTTGCCTGAAGGATAGTCTCTGATGAGTAATTCTGAGTAGAAATGGAGTAAACTATCAGCTTTGAAAAAATAAATGAACCCTCACTTGCATTCTATATGTTTTCTCTCATTTCTATATCCAAACGACTACATATATAGATGTATATGTATATATGTATAAACCATATATAAATGCACAGACATGATCATGCAGTTTCTTTTCACAATCACATTGCTTTAGTATTTAATTCCACAGGTCAACTTGACATTTCTTCCTAAGAACATAAGATAAGTACTTGAAGAATACCTATTTGTTATAATCAATAATATCTTTGCAGCCATCTAATGACAGAAACCAGGTAAACTGTTCTGTATATATATATATATATATATATATATATATATATATGATTGATTGCTAGCCACTAAACCTTCTTTTTTTTTGTATTTTATCTCTCTGCTTATTTCCTCGTGTTCCTTTCTGTTGAAGAGTGTAGGCTCAAAATGTAAAAGACTTTTTCACTTCCCGAGTGTTAAACTAATACATCTGTTTGTTGTTTACACACCCGTCTTCGTCTTTCGTTTTGTTTGCTTTTTTGTAAATTCCAACTATATGTAGGTGAGGCACAATGAGTAAGATTCACTGTATTTTTAACTTTGAGAAAACTGTATTTCTGTAGGGTCTTTTAACAAATGTTCACTACCTTAGAAAAACTATATCGGCTGAGAAAATGACCTTCTCTAAATGCATTAAAAACACTATATTCAAAACATTATTTCAAAAAATTAATCTCCATTCTCTTTGAGCATAAATCTGCCCCTTCATTTCTCCAGAATTACATTTGAACAATGACTCATAGACATGAATATGTATTTTTAAACTTCAGAAAGATCAGAACTGCAACAAAAATTAAAACATCTAGGTCAAATGAAAGAAGATCATGAAAAACTGACATATGATATGAAATGAACGAAACAACATAAAATAGACTCTCAGGCCACTTCATGATTTACTGGAGTAGTTTCCTTCTTGATATATTTAAACACCATACAATTTAAAGAGATACGAAGTACTAAAATTAGTCGTTACCCATTTTGCCCCATTGCAAACAACACAGGAGAGAATATTGATTGTTAAACACCAAACATTATCTAGATATTTTATAAGCAACTTCAATTACAATTTGGTCAAAGTTGAGGAAAAATTTCTTCAAAAAACAAAAATAGCGCTCACCACCTGACTACTTTTGAAACTAACAACAACAACAACAACTATGTTGACCAATTTTTACTCTAAAAGATTAACAAGAAATCAGAAATTACTTAGTTTGACCTGGTTACCAATTTTGCTCCCCAGTGATATCCTTTGGTAGGACTCAAGTTTGTCTCCAACTTTTAACATTAGGACAAGTATAAAAAGTGGATACAAACTATACCAATAGTGTGACTATTCCAAAGCCATGGTATTGTTTGTACTTTGATAAGATTTGTATCCTTAAATATGTGAACTAGAAATTCCACAACAACCATTTACCTATACTTTACATGCATAGTTCTAGATGAGATTTCCTAATCTGTCATTTGATGTGTTTAACATTGCTTGCATAAAATATATCTTTATTATATTACATGTATTCTAAACAAGTGCTTTTCAAGCTTTATAACATGATACCCAGGGTAAATGCATACTGTAGCCTCAACCTGACAAATGTGTGAAGAATTGAAAAATGGAAAAGATATGGAAGTCATTTGTGCATATGTGTGTACACGTACAATTAATTGTGTATGTACTACACATAATGTATGTATACATACACACACTGTGTGCAATTGCATATGAAAAGCAACATTCTATAGCTTTGCATGTCACTGCTTGAGCAAAACAACGATATAATGTTTACATGCCTTGATAATATTACAACAATTCGTTATGTACTCTGGAAGACCAGTAAAGTAAAAATCCCTTACTTGAAAAACCAGTTAGAGTAGACAACAGGAAGGGCATCCATTTGTAAAATGTTACCTTATCTTCATCCAACCTACCCAAGTGGGGGAAATTGGACATAAAGGAATGAATATATTATAAACAAGAGGCTGCACAAAATATGCCTGTAGTTTTCTATTAGGAACCAGTTTTTTGACGCACTGCTTGTGTAAAGCTGATTTACCATGAACAGTTATAACATCCACCTCGAGACTTATAGCTATGGACTACAACGCACTTGCTTCTTTAATTCAATTATTGTAAACATAACAAGTGGCGACGGAAATAAGATCAGACAATGGACCAGAGTTAATTCCATTAGAGAACTGATTAAACTACCTTGGCTGTAAGTGCAAGTCCTACCTTCAGACCAAAATCTAATTGTGCAGTATAAAGAGCTGTGTAAACAATCGAGACTGCATTAAAAAAAGACTGATTCTTAATTGTCTGCCTCTAATTTCTCAGTCTGATGGATTACAATGGTTGAAAAGAAACTTTTACCAAATGCTCATTAAACTTTGCGGTTAGTGGGAGTCCAACTCTTCAATGCAAACTTCTTTTCACAGCTTTTTTTGGAGTATAGGCAAACCTGAATTTCCTTACAGTTATGTCATATTCATGTGCTGTATGTTGATTGGCATTCTTTTATTCTTTTTTCTGTTTCAGTCATTTGACTGTGGTCATGCTGGAGTGCCACCTTTAGTCAAACAAATCGACTCCAGGACTTATTCTTTGTAAGCTTGGTACTTATTCTATCAGTCTTCTTTTGGTGAATCATGAAGTTATGGGGACATAAACACACTAAGATCAGTTGTCAAGTAATGGTAGGGGAGGGGAACAAACATATACACACATATATAATGATGGGCCTCTTTCAGTTTCCCTCTACCAAATCCACTCACAAGGCTTTGGTCGGCTCGAGGCTATAGTGGAAGACACTTGCCCGATGTGCCATGCAGTGGGACTGAACCCAGAACCATGCAGCTGGTAAGCAAGCTACTTACCATACAGCCTCTCAAAGAATAGACCCAACACTTTCTCTGAGTATCATAAAAGGCAACTAAAAGAAGTTGAAGTAAGATCTGCTCTCTAGCCGCATGAAATCCTAACCAATAATGACTAGCCAATCAGACCCATGGATTGGAGAGTTGTCGCCCATGTGGTACAAAGGTGTCATCCACCAGGAGTAGTGGATGCAGTGATGTGCTGTTAACAGTGCAGGCCCCACCATACAGTATAGTATGCCATGTTCTTGAGCAAAACACTTCATTTGCCATTGTCGTAATACACACAACTGTGTGTTTTCCAGCAATAGCAGTAAAAACAATCCTTTGAAAGACTAGCATCCCATTCCATGTGAAGCGTTGTAATCTTTGTGCCATGAAAACTAGATTATCCTCTGACCTTAAGCACTAAGGCTTAAGACAGACCCACGTCAAGGCTCTTAGTACAATATAAATGTGGTTTCAGGTTAACTCATGCACCACTTAGACTGAATCTTGTTTCTACCACAACGGAATCTCAAAACCCATAAAAGGATACCTATATTCCATTTTCTCTAGACTTGGTGTTCCAATTATCATGTTTTCCTGTAATGGAGCAGAATTCATTCTATTAAGTGACTGGTTATACTGACTTGGTAGCAAGAAAATTTGAAGTCCTGCCTATAGTGAAATGTAATTGGGCAGCAGAAAGATATGCAAGTGATTAAATCTGCATGATAGGGTTACTTTAACAATTAGAAAGTATAACGAATATTTTCTGAAGGGTCAATTTAGCCTTTGTAGTGCATTTGGTGCAAGTGAAATATCTCCAACCGAGAAATTACTTGGCAGGAAAGAGTAGCAGTAAGCCTTTTTATGAGGTTGGACAAACCATTTATTACAACAACAACAACAACAAAAATGAAATTTCCTGCAGATGCACATTATCTGATTCATGCTGGTAGAAACACAACCTAGATTAAATGAGAAGAAAAATCTTAGTTAGTTACAGTTGAATAAATAGCTTCTAAATAACCTTCCTAAGCACATCTGCTAATCATGATTTAATCTTCTCCATCTCTTGAAGCGTCACCACTTCATCATGGGATCCCTTTTTAGTAATTCTTATGACTACTATTACTACATTTCAATCTCGCACACCTCTCATTCAGCCAATACAGCTAAATCATACTAATCCTCACAGGAACAGTGAATAGTACTAACAGCATCCTATAGGGACTTCCAAATCTTAAAGGGATTCAGAAGCTACAAGGATATAATGATTACACAGTTTATATTTTGTGATTACAGTAATGTCATCACATTCTAAGTAATTGCTGCTTACACCATTATTAAGGTAGCAGCAATATTGATCTCCAGATAGTTTTCTTCTTGTCATTATAGAATGTGGGTGTGAAAAAGAGAAGCAGACAGACAAAGAAAAGCTGCACATCAAGGAGTGGACAAGACCATATTTTTTCAGAAGCTGCTTTCATCCTCAACAGTTGCTTACCATAATCAGAAATACAGACAGCTACCTTCTGTGACTGTGTACATTCACGTGTGTATGTGCCTAAATACATAGTTTCATGTATATATGATATTTTCTAATATTTGAACTTTGGGCCTCATGGAGGCAATGACAAGCAACCAAGACCTTTGGAGATATACTGTGCTTGAGAAGACCCAGCAAGCCAAGTGAGACCATAACTGCGGCCTATGCCAGCGTCACATAACTGGCCTATTTAAAAGTACCCTTCAGTCATTGGGCAATATTTTGTGCTTGAGAAGACCTGTTGAGTCAAGTCATATCATTGTAGTGGTCGATGACAGTACCACCTGACTTGCACCCATGCTGGTGGCACATAAAAAGCACTAATCGAGCATGGTCAATGCCAGTCCCACTGAACTGGCTCCGCTCCCATGGCAGGAAACACATTAGATGCACCAGATAACAGTGGTGAACAAAGATACACAATTATAACAAATATCTGAAGCTTTGAGCTTATTGTAGCGAACTTATTGAAAGGAGCAGATGCGTTATGGACACGGCAATTCTAACACCTCTTGCTCATAATATATTCTCGATTTGTAATACAAAGTTATTTTGCTCCTTGCCCTAATAAATAAAACTAGCTGGTTGGGAAAATAGCATATCAAAGACTTACCATCAGCAAATAGAAAATCCAAACACCAAGTCTGCTAACAAATAACATTACCTTTCTTTCCCCATTTCTTGACAATTTCAAGCAGAGAGAAATCTTGAAATATGCATATACATCTCATCTTAAATGCTCCAAATTATTTGAATACAGTAATGTGTTTGTCTTTTGGAGGGAACAGGATCAATAATTCAAATTCTAAGTAAATATTTTAGAGGAATATTCTCTTTATTCTATGTCAACACCACCTGGCTCTTGGGTGCTCCATCTGTTGCAATCATTCAGGTCTGAACATAACTTTAACCCTCCCTCCCAACAGCAATGGAAGATCTGAAAAGAATCCATAAGCACTGTCTCTGCTAAACTATTAATCTTTTCATTACAAACTCATCCAATACAATTATCATAGAATACCAAAGTTTCTGTAGTAGTTTGTACTTCATATATAAATCAAAGTATCAACATGTCATCACTGCATTAGTGATATTGTGATTTCATTAGATAAACATTTGCTATATCAACTAATATTTTTATACTCGAAATTTGTGTTTACCAAATATTTGATATTTTTTCCAAATTCCTGCCCTACTTGATTTTATATACTTTTTTTTTTTAATGCAAAATTACATAAGCTTCAGATTTACTAAAAGCAACTCTGAATTTGAATGATTTTTGAATGCAGCAAATAAAAAGAGGCATCAAGCAAAAGAAGTTGTGTACTTTGAACCAAATTCAGAGTGTGTAAACAATGTGCAGACAGCAGTAGTGAAATGGAGAGAGGGCAACCTTTTGAAATAGTTCTCTGCCAAAATCTGAAGAAGAAACCAGACCCAACCAATCTTTCCCATGATTCAAATTCTACTGACTATTAAATTTTGTTAATGGCAATTCAAGTGTTCCGTATAATAATAGCAGAGACAAATCACAACACAAAAATATAAACAAAGGTAACTGGAGGACAAAATGGACAAATTAGAATATATTTACTATAAATATGATGGACACTTAATAATCTGTAAAAACAATATTGGCTTTTAACTTATATGAAGATATTCAATCAAATATAAATAACTATGTATTTCAGAGTTTTACCTATACTTATCTGTAATTAAAGTAGTTTTGAAACAAATTCTAAAATACAGTTATACAACATTTTTATTGTTTTCATAATACCACTTTACTATGTAAACAAAATTATAGATGCTTTATGAAACGAGCTAAAATTCAAAATTAGTTTAGAATTTCATTAAAAATATAAAGTGGGGGATACCTAAAAATGTAGGTAATTAAAGGGTTAAACAAATAATTTTGAAAGGTAAATAGAATACTAGTATAACTTTGACGTACAATCTTTTGAACTGGAGAGTATAATTCATAATAGTACTTAATGAAACAAAAATGAATGTGTTTGATCTTGAAAAAAATCACAGAAGAGACAGAAGAATTTCTAAAATAATTTTAAAGATAATGCAGAAATCTTTTTCTTTTTAAAATTACAAACAAAAATCACACTCAGATCAAAAAACATTGATATGCAACATAATAATGTTCAAAGGATAGATAAATATTATGAATTACTGTCAATAAAGAAAAGAAATGGACTAATGGGCCAATATCAATATGCACCGAGTACAAAACAGCAAGCTTCCCAATGTGTCTCTCTCTCACACACACAACAGTTCTTTACTAGCTTTAAATCTGCACAAAAAATTTAACTGTCCAAATTAATTAGCAATATATTATGAGGTTTTATCAAAGTATCATCATCAGCATTTTCCATCTGCTTTCTCATGCTGGACCATTTTTTTTGTTTTGTTTTGTTTTTAATCAGTGATTTATGGTTTCCTCCACTTCAAGGCACTAAACGTTTATAGTATGATTCTTATAATACACATGGATTCAGTGTATTCTAAAGCTAGTACACATAATGGAAAAAAAAAAGTTTTAAAAAATAGCTGAATTCATAATTTAATATGGTGCATAAAACTTTGCATCTGTGACTAGTGTTACTTAACCTTCAGATACCATCAACAAAGAATAAATACTATCTAACATAGAACAAATAAATTGGGAAATCATTTCATATTTTGATATCTATAAATGTTACTAAACATTTTATCAAATAATTGTTTCCATCCAATCAGTGGTTTTATTGAATTTCCAAGCACAAATAAGGGTACAGCATGCTTACATAGCTTCTACAATCTCAGTAAGTTACTCATGCAGGCCATCATCTAGTGGTATTTTGAATGACATACATAACTTACCACAGCATAGTTGAGTAGATAGTGATTATTTATTCAGAATAAAATTAAAATCTCTACAATAGAAGTATATATGTAGAAGCCTTTATTTTTTACTAAAGAATTCCTGACACATGGAAATTTTTTAAAAATCATAACCACATCCAATATCTTTCTCACTTGGATTATTAGAATTAATCAAGAACTAAGTTGATAGACAAAAGCCTGTTTTTCATATTAACCCACAGAAGATTAGTCTTCGAAGCACTCCATGAAAATTAAAAATTAAATAGATAAACAAAATGAAGGATGTAACTATAATATGGAAATCTGTACAGCTTTGAGATATTTCAGTTTTTAACCCATTCTTTTTTATTGCCTTTTTCCCATAATGGTAATTTCAGTTTTTAATTTGTACGTACTCTGGTATGTCTCATTGCCTTGCTTTACTTAGAACATTCTAATGTTCTACACTAGATTACTGTTTTCCATGTAAGCTTTTTTAACAAATACAGGAGATAATATAAATCAGAAGAACCTCACTTTTATAAGTATGATTTGCATAATTGTTGAGGAGTGGATAATTAGTAAAATTCTGAGCTACAGATATGATTTGAAACCTACATCCATAGAAGGAGGGCAAAGAAATGCATTTCACACTGATAGCCAGTGGTGGACTAGGTCTGAAAATACTAATTGCCAGGAGACTAAGTGGGCCCACCCACAACTCAAGGGGGCCCACCTGCAACTACAATGCTATCATTAAAATTTTTTTTTTTTTTGTTTAAAGTATTCTTTTCAACTGTCTACAAACACAGCCAGGCTGAAATAATTAATGCATTCTTCCAGGTGTGAATAAAAAATTCTCAAACTTGAGGGGATGGGACCCTTAGATACTAACATGGGCCCCCATATATGGATTCTAATGGCACAGGGGCACTCATGCCATCAGGCAAGCTGGCAACCTGGCCAGTCTGCCACTGCTGATAGCTGCCCACAAACAGTAACAAAAGCAGAAAAGATCGGGTTAATTAGTCCGTGATATATTAACTACTTTAGCAATAATGAAATCATAAAAGTATAGCACGCATCCATTAAGCAAAAATTTACTTATATGAAGTAAGGTAGCAATTTCTTTAACATCATTTTACTTTTCTTGTGAGACAAACCATATTTTTTAGTCTTTATACTTCTTATCTCCTTTGTTTTTTGCAAATTGTTTAGCCAGTGTATTTTGCCTATTTTCTTTCTTGCTGGTTTCAGTCAAAAGATACAGCCATAACTAAGGCCCCACCTTTTGACCTTTGAGTTAAATCTTTTCAGCATTCGTGTTTATGAGGCCAGGCCAAAGAGCAATCAAAGTTTTAAAATAGCACACTAAGTGACACAATGCTGCAAGTGGATAACTGTGACCTTCAGTGTGATAAAGCTACATCACACCATTAGTTTGAAAATACTAAAGTGAATATATATTTAGTGCTATTGGCAAAATGTTGTAAGTTGAACTATGAAAGATTTGGAAGAGTAAATACTGTCTCAAAATAAAGTAAAATACTTTGCTTTCTAATATTGCAACAGGCTTAAGCAATGTCACAATTGGTACCAGCATTCCAAATTAGTAAAAACGTCCACCAAAGGTGATCACATGAACAAATTCCCAATATGTGACAATCATATTTTGAAAGTGCATGTGGTGAACTCTGGAAGATAAGTGCCTGATGGTTTGTTAAGTTTCCAGAAAAGTAGGCATCTATAACAGTTTATGCTAAATGATTTTAAAAGAAAATTGAGGAGACATCAGTTTGCTACAAAATTTTTGCAGTATCTGCAAACAAAGGAGCAAAAATAGAACTATTTACAATCAATCAGAAGTCATTTGATTCTTTGAATGTTGGAGAAAACTTCATGGGAAAGTGCCATAGCAGGTGGTGAGATGTAGGTGTACGGCTAAGATGTTGAAATAAGAATTCATAGTAATGGATAGGAAACCTTGATGCAATCAAAAGTAAAGCAGATCAGAGTAGCACAGATATGAATGTGATGTTGATTATCATTCTTAACTGGAAATCTATCTTTGAAAATGATTTTGTTGCACATGACCAGATGATCAATAAAAAGTTCTACTTGGATATCCTGAGGCACTTCAGAAGGGTGGCACTATGAAAGAAAGGTCTATGACATGGACAAACAAAATTGAGAATTGCACCGTGGCACTGCAGCTATTCAGACAACAATCCTTATCCATAACATTTTAGCAAATCACAAAACTACTCTCATATCCAACTACTCTACTCACTGCATTTGTCAGCAACCCCACATTTGGAGGGGGGGGGGGGTTCAGAGGTGCATCACACTCTGAAAAGTTACCAACTGTACATAAAGGACAACTCCTGGTAATGCATTTCAGGACACATTTAAAACAGGGAAAATGAGAGGAACAGGAATGAACAGTGGAGTGAACTAACTTCAAGAAAACAAGTTTACAACTAGAGTGTAAAATCCGTGCCAGCAAGGAAAACAGGTATAAAAAGTAGGTTAACGAGGAATGAACATGCATATTTTTTTAAGTTTAGTTTCCTTTTGGACAGACCTTGAACATTGTTTTCATTTTCCTCTTTTCAAAGAACATAATTTCTTATAAATACCTTTATTCCTACCAATATTTTAGCCAATTAACTAAAGTACTAAGGTTAATACAAACTGGGTCCAAATTACTTTAACAAGTAACTTCAGGATCAGTGCCCCTTAAATATTCAATAATTATGTATACCATTACTTTGCCAGAAGCCCCTGTACACCAACAGTACAGACACATTAAATAATTTCATAAATGCTTGAAGCTTTAGACAGCAAATGTACATTTACAAGTGTCCTTTAATACTCTTTTACATGCCTGCTAGAATAGGATGGTTTTAAAACACTGACATATTCATGCACTATTAAAGCAGGTGTTTAAGGTTTGACACTTTCACAAATGCATACACTCAGGTATAATGAAACACATACAGTTAAACGTTTTCTTAAAGAATATAATAACACTAGAAATACATCTTCACCAGGAAAGTAGTACAGTAGCTTAATTGCTATCCTTTACAATATCAATAATAAATATTGAAAGAATAATATTTTCCTTAAATTACTTGAATAATGTATACTGAAATCATATAGCATGTAACAGAATTTTTCCTTTCATATACATTTTGTTATATAGTGGGTCATCTCAACAGAGACACCATTACCTTTTCTAGAAATAGGACAATATCCTGTAGACCATGAAAGGTATAGTATGTTCATAACATTATCTGAGAAATTATTTAATGATATTTCTGGTAGAGCACTCACTGCACGAGTTGATTTTAAACACTTTTCTAAGCTATCAGAGAGTGTGTGAGTGTGTATGTATTAGTATGGAAAATAAACTGCACATTGTAAGGAGATCCCAGTTAAAATTGTTATCACAGTAGAATCTAATGTTATAGTTTTGCTGATCAATATGAGCACAATCATTTTCAAGTATTTTTTAAAAAGCTATTGAATGACCTGGTTCCACAAATTCCTGCTAGAATTATTCTTAATGTTTCATTGATTCCGCAAACTTCTGATTATTGATCAATACCATAACAAGGAAACAGTATGCAGAAAGCAATAGAATATTGCAGGAAATATAAAAGAACTATTTTTTCCATACACTTTCAGAAAAATGTTACAGCTTGATTTTTCACCCTAACACCCTTATTTAAATTTCAAGTATTGCAAATTAAATAACAGTAGGTAAAAAATAGCATTATTAAAGCTCTGGTTTGTTTTGTAAACTCATTATTTAATACTTAGAAAAATGCATCAAAAGATACTTTGATCATTCTCATGTATAAAAAAAAAAGGTTTCAATTAATATCCCCTCCCAACTTCCATTAAAGTTACACCAAATGTTATGAACATGGGAAGGTGACTGAAGGAATCAATAGCTAACAGGAATTATTCTATATCCCAGGAATGTATAAAGTTGTTTCAAATATCTATTTTAGTAGACTCTCAGAAAAAAAAAAAAACATTTGTAACCATCATAAGTTATGCAGTTTTATGGTTAGACAAAGTTCAGCTAAGAACATAAAAGTTATAATCTGTATGATGTATATGTAACAAAACCTATGAGCATGATATGAATGTAAGATCAGCCATTAAAATAATATAAAAATGAAAACGAGAGTTTAATGTACAGCTACACAAACCAGAAATATCACAATTTTTGAACAGGAAATAAAAATTCACCAGCTCGAAGTATATAGGTTACATAAACAAAAACATAAATAAATATTAACCCTGTTTTAAAAGTATCATTAATTGTAGCATAATAGCTAAGATACTGACCCAATGGTCTATTCTTTAGGGACAGTACGTAACATTTTTGGAAAATCAAACTAATGCTTTTTGCTTTAATCTACAGCATTGAAAAATAGGTACTCCTCAAAAGTTCATGATTAGGTAGTTATCAACAGAAAGTATAGCCAGGCATAAAATGACATCTATCAATTTATATGCAATTTGGAGCAATATTCAGTTTATGCTGTGGGAAAACAAATATATTTGTAATGTTTAAGAAAAAAACAATTACTGCTTTGCACACATTCGTCTGCTGTTACAAATATTCCATGCTCCAAATTCCATTGAAATTGTTTATACATATGTAGCCATTTGCTACTAAGATATGATTTCTTTTGTCATGAAAAACGTGTTTGTTTATTTATTACTTTTTCAGTAAATATTTTCTAACATAATTATGCACCTTCTTCCTGTGAAGTTAACTAGTGAAATACACCAACAGTAACAGGTAGTTTTCAGAATAAACCATACTCGTCCAACTTATCTTCAGATCATTCGGCTGTATTTAATGCAAAAGTTGGTCGACTATTGGGGCATAGATTATAATAAAACTATTAATAATGTCTGACATAAAACAGATTTGTTTAGGTGAAATGTAGGCAAAAAAATTCTCATTTCTCAAAATAATATGCAGAGAATGAGAAAGATTTTAAATGCTTCCTCTCCTAGTGTTTGCTGCAACAACAGCCACAAGCAGTTTTCAGAATGAATTATATGAACAGATGCTCATTATGCTTATCTTCATAACATTCAACTGTATTTAATGCAGAAATTGGTTGATATACATCCTCACTAAAATCTGTTCCCTCAATCAATATACTAAATTACAAGCCAATATCAAATGTTGCTAGTGTCAATGACAGATAGCTCTCATTATTCAGCATATCTATATTAAAACCATATTCTATCTTTCACTTTGTATTTCTTTGCTTACCTCCCAGCATCAACCACGGCTTTTTATGCTATTATGAACAAGAACAATCTAATGGAGTGGTCACACTAAAATAAAACTGATAAGAGTAAAGAAGACTACAAATCTTGGAAGGCTGCCTCTCATCTGCTGTCAAAATAATTCATAATACAAAGGGTATTCAGTCATAATAGGCTTAGACAAAGGCTTGATGTATTTCTGACCAACCATCCATGCCAGCAATAAAAGATGGATGTAAGACCCATGATAATATATAAATTCTACAGCCTTAAATTACATTAGTAGACATTTGCTTTTATATTAGAATGATTACTTTATCATAAAATAGTGATGTTTACTGTGGCAAGAGTTGGGTATAATTTTCATCTGCATAAATTTTCACCCTAAGTGGCATTTTTTTTTTTGACCACCTACATTTAAAGTACCCGAGTTATTTGTTACTTCATAATGTTAAAAATTTCAATATTTATGACCAGTAGATATGAATACCAGATTCACAGAAATGGCAGCATATGTCATTGTTGATAGAATAAACTGTAACTATTGCTGGGAATCTGAACAACAGCCTCTGAGTTACTGATGGATACTATAGTACTACTGATGGGTGAGATTGTTCTCAGCAGTTCATACTGTCAAAGTTGCATGGTATTTACTTACTTTTGACACAGTTGCTCATATCTATAAATCCATTTCAACACACACACACACACACACACACACATCCCTCATAGTTACCTGTTCTAATTACAGCCATTCTAAAATCTCCTCTCTGCATAAATGATTCTATGTTGACATGGTCATTAAAGCCTGTATATTCATCCTTCTTTCATCCTCACAAACCAACAACGATAATATACACAAGTTTTATTTCCATATCTTATTTCCTGTTAGATATGATTAGATTACTTCACAAGTTCTTAAAACAAATCATGTGTTACACACACACACACACACACACACACACACACACGCACACACACACACAGTGTTAAGTAACAGGGTCCTCATAACTCTGTCATCAGCAAGTCTATTGTTTACACATTTTGATGTTGGTTAATTCATAATCAAAACCAAGACAAATAATCATTGAAGAAGAGAAAGTAAACTGGTTCTGAAATTAAGACAATTTAAACACCTAATACGGCTAAAAGCAATTTCAGAAATAAGCCTTAATTTTCCAATGTGACATGTTGCCTTTCAAAACAAGAGAGCCACAATGACCAAGTAGCTGATGACGAAATAAAAATTCATATTTTAGTTTGGTGTTCGGTTGTATTTCTGTTCAAAACCTGGACAGAATCTATTTCATATAGAAAGCAAAAACAAAGATGAAACGAATCAAAACAAAACAAAAAAAAAAAAAGGTAGGGGTGGGTGCATGTGATGAATATGCCAAGCAACTGAATGCCAGTTGTTTACCAAACGAGTTTTACAAGAAATGATTCCTTATTTACATTATTTACATTTGACGGATATTTGTCCTCATCTTGTCTAATGTTACCACAACGTTTCGGCTGATATATCCTCCAGCCTTCATCAGGTGTCTTGGGGAAATTTCTGAACTTGGGTTTTCATTCTTAAGGTATTTTTCGATATTATTATTATTATTATTGTCAGAAAAATCACACAACAAATGACTAATTTGGAGGGAAGTAAATACAAAGCTGTAATTTTTAAGTAGTTAGCTATTTTCACAAACTCAGTAGATTACATAGATTCAAAACAATAAGATGAATCAATTCTTCAGTTCTCTATTTAAGAGATAAGGAATTATGTACATCATTTACATTTGACAGATATCTGTCCTCATCTTGTTTGTTGTTAACACAACATTTTGGCCGATCAGGTCACCAGTCTGAAGGTAACTTTCTCACATTTTCACAAAAGTTTTATATTGTATTATAGGCACAGCTCCTCATCCTCTGTGTCTGTGTGTGTGAGTGTGGGTGTGTGTGTGTGTGTGTGTGTGTGTGTGTGTGTGTGTGTGTGTGTGTGTGTGTGTGTGTGTGTGTGTGTGCGCGCATGCGTGTGCATATATACACACACATACAAAATCTTTTACCCTCTCAATACTAATGCTAATGTATCTGAAAGCCTGCAACTAAAAGGTTGCATATATGGCTGAGCCAATGACTTACTTGTATATTTTGGCTTTCATACTCCTATTATCAACCAGATTTCTTTGAATAATATATTCTATAAAATGGCCATAATGCATTTTTAAAGAATGATCACTTATGTTTGAATTATATCCAGTCAAGTAAGATAAATTGAAAAGTAAATGGAGAATTAAATTGTTAATTAGTCTTGGCAATACAACTATTATCCACAACAGAAACCCTCTTATAAGCAATAGATTTCATCTGAAAACTCTTCTTTATGTTAGAATATGTTTAACTGTTAGTATTATATTTAGTAAGATATATTGCATTCTTGCTTCTTATAATCCACACATAATATAACACAAATAATCTTTTAAGTTACAACCTAACTGTTTACAATTGCAAATTTGTAAATAGTTATTTTGTAAAGCTTTGTATAGATATTTTCATTTTGACATCACAAAACAGTATAACTTACTTTTTGAATTATTGTATATATATTTTTTATTCATTTTCTTGCAGAATTTTAAAAGAAAACAGTTTATTTCATTGTACATTTTACAGTTTTGTATTCATATAAATAAAAAAGGAAGAAAAAGAATTGGCCACATTATGCCATAGATGTATCATTTATTTCTTAGTAATTCTAGTGTTTATTCAGAATTTTCTCAAGAAAATAGTTTTAACTGTCACTTTACTCTCACTAAATGCATCCACTAAAACTCACTATGACAACTTATTAGATGTCATTCAGTTGAAAATTTCAACAATCAAATGTATCTATCTTCCATTCTGCTTCAATCTGTTTGACAGATAAATTATTTTCCACTCACTTTTTAACAACTTTATTCTATTTTTAATATTAAATCTAATAACATAAAAAAAATCATAAATAAATAAAACTTCGGCTGCTTTAAGATTGTTACTGTTGACTGTATTTTTATAGGCAACTATAAATCTAACACAATAAACCATTCCAAAAGAATATTCTTCTGAAAGTTGAAACTTTTTCCCAATATTCATGAACCTAACAAATTTTATAACATATTTTCTCACCTTTTATATGCCTTCTTTGCTGTGAATATTATGTTTAACTTGGAAATATTTTATTCTGTCTATGATTCTTCATTAATCAACAATCAAATTTCCAGCCACATTAATTAAGAGTTATTTGAGCAAACAGCTAAATGAAATTGTTAATATTTATTAAATAAAACTGGGAGAAGAGCAGCTAGCAAGTAACCAGTTTCAATCGTTGAAGAACACAAATGTGTTAATTGGATATCTGCTATACTGATAATCTAAAAGTGTATTGAATCAGAAAAAAAGGTATGTTGTAGAAATTGTCCAACTTAAGCCATTATTTCACATTAGTGACCATTAACAGAATAATTACCACAAGAGATAGTGTTTAGATGCACAATCTGTATAATTACCACAAGAGATAGTGTTTAGATGCACAATCTGTATCTTCAAGTGTATGCACAATTGATTTTTCAGCCAAAATAAAGATAACAGTAGTTGCTGGCGTGAATCCTCTTCATAATTATGGAATAGCACATGTTGTGAAGAAATAAGGCATAGCAACAGCCAATACATGTAGTGAATTTTTGTTCCAAGAAATACAAAATTTTACACTCTAGGTTCTTAATGATGATTCACTAAACCAGCAATGTTAAACACTTAAAAATGATAAATGAAAGAGATAAACCAACCATCAGGGTAAACAAGTTCAGTTACTTCTATTCCTGTCATCACTTTCTTGTTCCTTTTTAATTTAATCTGATTCACCTACTTTTGTTTCAGTTTGATAAACAGAGTTAAAACTAAAAAAAAAAACTATTTCCAAAGCTTTTCACTTCAGTTAGAATATTAAATATACAATGGATTCATTTAAACTTAGGAACTAGCATAAGTAATTGCAAAATAAGGTACAAATTTGGCAGTGGCAGTAATTTATGCATTGAGAAATAGGATCATATGCTCATATATTTGAGCAGGCCAGTGACAGTAAACTCTCATTTCAGAGTGGCAATGGAAATCTGCCAAACAATGTACTGTATTTCAGTCAATGATGAAGTTGAAATGAAAAAGAGAGAGAACACAGCCCTGACAGGCACCTAAACAAACAGCTTTAATGACTCACTTTCCTTGACATGACTTACCTTTGCCCATGTGGAGCTGCAGTGTCCACTAATGGCATTCCGCAGTTTCCTAGGTAGTCAATCTGTCATCATAAAATCCCAGGGCATGCTGTATTCAGCAGAATAAAAGCCTGCTGTGAAGTTCACAGAGCATGGAATAATTCACTGCTAGTAATTCCACTGTTGTTCCAGAATCCTCCTCAAAGAGAAAATTTCATCTACACAGCCTTGATCCTAACAAAACCTACACTGAATTGGTAGTATACATAAACCATGTTGAAATCTCCAGAGCAAGAATGCAAGTGAATATTTTGGTCACAATGTCTATCACAGTAATACCCCAGTAGTTACTGCAAGAACATGTATCACGCTCCTTTTGAAGAAAGGGAAGAGAACTGCAACATTATCTAGTTTGTGGAGGGTTTGGTGCCCCAGACATGCTGCATCCAAAGAACCAAGACAATCAAATAGTCTTTGAGACCTTAGCAGGTAGACTAACAATGATTAGTGCAACTAGACTGAATATGAGGGAGCAAATAGTATTAAGTGTATTCATGGTCAGTTAGTAGATAAGTCCACTGACTGAGACAATCATCTAAGTTTAAATAGTCATGCTTTGAACACAAAGGATCCATTTGCTGTTTGTGGATTGATTTTAAAAGCTCGATAATGTCCTGACACATTCTACCAGGCCAGCTCTTTGAAGCCTCCAAAACAGGAATAACATATTTTACAGAAATGAAATGACAGCAATGTATTTGTGTGAAATTTAAACTCAGGTTCTGAAAACCTGTAACCTGAAAGTATTATGTGACACACTACTGATTCTGCAATAAATATTATAAAACCAACAGCACTTGGGGAGTAGAAGACAGAACAATATACAGGATGTTAATTACAGAGATTCATTTGAAAGCAATTATGAATTGGCTTTTAAAACCAGTAAGTCTAAATATTTTTGCAATTTTTTAAAGTTCTACTAATGGGAAAAATAGACAAAAATATTGGTAATTTGTCAACTCCTGCCAAACAATACCTAAAGGCATTAACAATGAACCATCCCTGAAGACATGATAGCTAACTACTTATCAGATACTGAAAATTTATCATAAAAAGCCAATATAAAGTAATGTAAAATTGTAAATGAATTATATATTTCACATGGAAGTATCTTTAGAATTATAAGCGTAATATTTAAGATGCAAATTATTCTAGAGAGAAAAAGTGTCTGCATCACTGTTATTGGCAGCATTTAGAATGGATACAATACATAATTATTTTAATTGTATGTCAATTAGAAAAACTAATAGAAATTGGAATCTAAATTTATAAAACAAGAAATAGCAATGAACTAAGTTATTTCTAAGGATTTTATTATAGAATATATTGTGGTTGTTCTTGATTTAAATAGGTTAAATATACGCATACTTTATGCTTGGATGGTGATGATGATTATAAAAGAAAGCTATAAATCTATGAATTAAACATTTTTTAATGAATTAATAATGCAGGTCTTTCTGTGCATATACTATTCATCATATGCACACAGTGTTCATTAGTTCATTGTGTGAGTTTGAAATTGAAACCAAGAATATATTAGTATTTAATAGATTTAGAGAATTGCAGTTGAATATAATTGATAGTCATAACATGCATGCAAGTAATAAGTCAAATGTGGATTAAATACCAATGACAAATTGCAAATCTCTCCATTACTCCTTTTAAACAAACTTTCTATAATACTTTGTAATCATTATTCAAAGTCTCTAAAAAGAAAATATATGTGTTGTAGAACTTCTATAAAATTCGATTTACAAAAACCACAAGTATATTTAAGTATAATATTTAGAATTTCTGAAGTATTTAAATGTTAATTCAAAGAAATGAAAGAAAAAAATAGCACTGTTTAATTTTCTTTCAGGTGTTAGGAAGAGCATCCAGCATTAGAAACGCTGCCAGATCTGATTGAGTCCGGTGCAGCCTCTGGCTCACCAGTCCTTAGTCAAACCGTCCAACCCATGCCAGCATGGAAAGTAGACGTAAAACGATGATGATGATGATGTTGATCTTCCCGTTCAATATCTTCAGTTCTCTACTAGTTTTGTTCTAGTGTTGTTGAAATAAGTACCATGGATATGCTAGTTTGGATTGACACAATCCTTCCAGGCAATTCTAAAGAAACCAAAATGAATATTAGATCATATTTTCTAATCCATGCACACAGTGAGTAGTAAAATTCCAGTTGCTAAAAGCTGAAATGGCTTAAATGAATACTCACACTACCATTTGCATGTGTAACATAACAAAAACGATACAAACAAAATTGATAGCGCAATTGCACATATATAACTCTGAAACTACAACTATGGATGAGGAAGGAGTGTTACTACATCACTAAAGGTACCGGACCTTAGCAACATGTCAGTGAATGTTGGCAATGAAGCAGATTCTAGCAAATCTTAAACGGCTCCAAGATTTAGTGGTTAAACACAATTGCAAAAGAATTTAAAATAAAGATGTTTTCAACCAGTGGTTAAATGAACTGATCCATATAACTGACTAAAATCGATTGATTTTGCTGACATATAGCCTAAAATAATGTTAACATCACAGCCTACTCTCCTTTAACAGTACAAATGCAATTTCTAGATTAGCCTATGCTCCTCTGGACCAGCCACTTGCATCACTTCTTGAGGTTCACTCAATATATCTCCATCTTTTTCTCTCATCATCTCAATGTTTTCTACCCAAGATCCTAAACTAATCACTTCCTAAATTCTACCCCTTGAAAAACAAAACCTAAAATTCCTGACATTTGCATTTTTCATCTTAGACATTCAAACTGAACACCAACTGCATCAATTTCACTAGTCTGAAATGATGCACGACAGACATGTTTCACTGCATATCCTCAACTGATTGACTAAAAGAAAGAAGAAGACAGGATTTGAATACAGATCACTGAAGTACATAACACTAAAATATGAAATCTCTGTCTTTACCTCGTCTCTAATAACTTTGAAATGATTAATAAAGTATAATGAATGTAAAGCAATGTTGATGAGTTACATTTGAAGTAATCATCAAACAAAACATTTATGCTTGTTATCTACACAAAAGATACCAATGTTTATTCAGCAATATCTAATCTCTCCTCTTAACAAAGAAACACACAGATATCTAATTCTATTTACATAAAATTTAGAATATTTGTTCATTTTCTTCCAATAAGTATGTGATTCGACACTTAAGTAGGTGTATGCTAATTTTGCACATATAACTCCTTAAACATAATTTTCTAGGTAGCAATCATTCGAGCCTAGAATTTGAGAACACTACACAATGCCTATTTATTTTGGCTTCTGCTCAAAGTTAACCTCCAATGACATTTCCAATAACTTTTACTAGTCCAGCTGTACTCATTAAAATAAAGATAGCTGTCATTTCCACACTTATCTCCAGAACAAGATTTCATAAAGGTAATTTTCATAATATTGATTTTAAATGATATAAAAACACGCATTTTGAAAGGATATATGAAGAAATTATTCACAATGTGAATCATTGATAATGGCAGATCTAAACTGAACAAAATCACTGACTATAGGTCATTTTTAACCACTTCCTATAAAAAATTAGTTTTATTAAAAAAAAAAAATTTTAAATGCTTGTTTTCCAAGATTACAAATTGTATAAGAATTCAATTTTCCGTTTTTTTTTGTTTTTTTTCACGGGAAACCAATAATCATCATATTGTGAATATTAACGTCCCTAGAAGAAATTAACAATGTTTTACTCTTGTGTTGAAGCTTTTTATCATCTATTTTCCATACTGCAATAAGCTGGATAACTGCTACTAACATATTTGCATGACATATTGGAGCAGACTAATAGTTTTCCTAACATAAACCATTTAATCATGACAAGATTCTCCATTTTCAGATCTTTTGCTGTAATAAACTTCTTAAGCAGTTGTTTGAATCCAGTAACTTCTAATGATTTTTGCCAATAATTTAAACTGATTTTTAAAAGAAATTTTTGAAACACAGACGTGTGTTATATTATCTTGAAGGATAGAATTAGTTCATAAGTTTCTTGTTAAGCAAATAGATAACTCTTTTTTAAGAATTTTTTTTTACCTTTATTGTTATTGTTGACGTTTAACTGCAGCTAACCCCTGACTGCACAAACCTACAGGGTGTCCACAAAGTCTGGGTACATGGAGTGAATAAAATGATGACACAAACAATTAAATATAAGAAATAATAATTCTTTAAAGTATGTGTTAATCCCCATGTACCCAGACTTTGTGGACACCCAGTATAATGAAAGGCATTCCAGCCACAACCATCATATTTCTTTACAATATCAAAGGGTACATGATTCAATATATTCTTCTTTCTGTCAGATCACCTGGCTTGGCTATTTCGTTATTAATTCTTGCAGGTGGAACGAATACACAGAGGCTCTCTCATTAGCTAATTTCTTTCTTTTCTGTTAGCAATTGTGTTGACTTCTTTACACCATATTTCTGACTGTAAGACCTGTTTAATCCCCTCCTTTTCTAGTTACAGGAAGTGTTTAGCTATTTTCATTTGCATTGGCAATATCATTACCTCAGCCTTCATTTGCACTCATTGTCAGTGCCTCAGCCTTCATTTGCATTCATATTATCATTGTTCAAATTTCATTTGCATTAGCCATCATACTATCATTGCCTCAAGATTAACTGGATAATAAAAAATCACGTAGTTATTGCCTTAGAGCTTTTCACTACATAAAGTGTCCCCAAATGAATATTTCCATCACATATGGCAATGCAATTAGAAAAGGTCACCAAACAGTTTATCAAGTGTTGTACATTTAGACATTGGCCACATTAGTCCATTCAATAAACCAGTGTTCTACACACATCTGTCAATTTTCAGATAAAACATTCAACTAAATGAAAATATTGGTCCATAAAGACAAGTAGCTCTGTTGAAAGCAGAACAACATAATTTGATAAAATCTATTACTAATGGATATTTTTCAAATATCCATCACAAACTAATGGAAGATTGTGTGACAACACCTGCAAATTGTACAATTTCGAGAAGATTATGCAAAACAAAGATTTTTCAAGTGGTGCGTTCTAAATGCATAATGAAAAACTAAATGAGATTGGCAGTCTTTTAAAAACATATGGATCACTTAAGGAATGTAGTAGGAGGCCTTCATAAGCAATGCAAACTGTATTGTAGATATTTGGGTTGCTAAATTGGAAAACTATTTTCTTTTTTTGGTACGGCATGATTTTCTTTTAGTTTAAGTAATTTATAAATTTAGACCATAGTTTAAACTATCAGTTTTTGGAGGGACAACATATATAAAATGGTGAATAAACATCAGGGCATTATGCTTGCATTTTGTACTGTGTGTGTGCATGCACTCAGATACAAAGATGCAAGATATATGATAGATAGTAATAACTAAGTTTAAATCCCGCCTTCCATGCTAGCATGGGTTGGACGATTTGACTGAGGACTGGTGAACTGGATGACTAGACCAGACTCCAATCAGATTTGGCGGAGTTTCTATAGCTGGATGCCCTTCTTAAGGCCAACCACTAAAAGGATTTATAGGATTTGAAAATGCTTCAGTTAAGAGAAAGTGATAAAAACCAAATCTTATATTTACGAAAATTATCTCTAAGAGCTTAATTACCCATTACAGAGCATCAAGGGTTTATGTACTGAGGTCAAGATTTCTGAAATTACCACTGATAGAATCAGATAATTCAAATTAAATGTTATTTAAATTAATCAGTTTTACAGAATAAGGATTAACCTAATTGCCAATTTTTTTATAATTAAATTTACTCCCAAATATACATACAGCTGTCTCATAATTTTATATTTTGTCAGAAAGGCTTATAATCAAAAGTATTCCAGTTATAAGCTACATTATCCTTATTTAATGTCCCTTCTTTATTCAAAATAGTAGGGAATTATTGTGAGGGATATTTGATGACTATTTGTAACAGGTCTGGTAATTACAGAAAGGCCATTTCTTAGGCTTAATATGTATTAGTATACAATGCTTGTATTAATTGAATATTGTGATATTATTTATAGAGTGCAGAGGTTTTCATAGAGATTCTAATTTAAATACAAGCACTTTAATATGGGCAGCTCTCAGGTGGATGATTGTTACATGGGTTAAAAGAAAAATCTATTATGAATTCAATTTTGTGTGAGAATGGTCAATAATGTATATTTATATACAATCAATTCAAAGATGTTTATCTTTAGCTCTAGCTGAGCCCTGGCTTAGAAAATATAAGATCAAAGGTGTCCTAGCCATCAGCATTCTGTCTTTTTGTATATCAAGAACTATATTTTCCAATGTATCCTTCTTTATATAAGAAGGGAGCAGGTAATTTCAAGAACATCTGACTGATATTTAGCTCAAGCAACGACATACAGTCTCATTTGCTGGCTTGCTAATGAATTAATATTTTTGTCACTTTGATGCTAAGGAAGTGTTTGGTGATACAGAACTTTATACCTGTCTCCAACTAAAAATACAGGTAATAAAAGGAAGCCTGTCATATGTTCACCCACTTCTCTTGCAGGGAGTCACAAGAATAATTTAAGATGTAAATCAATGATAGCTCTGCTTCCAAAGCCTTTCTTCTTTTCCTTGTTTCAGTCATTTGACTGCAGCCATGCTGGAGCACCACCTTTAGTCGAGCAAATTGATCCCTGGACTTATTCTTTGTAAGGCTAGTACTTATTCTATCAGTCTCTTTTGCTGAACCGCTAAGGTACAGGGATGTAAACACACCAGCATCGGTTGTCAAGCAATGTTGGGGGGACAAACACACAAACACACACACACACATATATATATATTAAATTAAAATTACGATGAATGTAAACAAACAAACGAAGTTTGCTTTTAAAAGCGTTGAGATGTCTTAGAAAGTTAAAGAAGTGATTTTAAATTCTCAAACGCAGGATAATGCTAATAATATAGCCTGAACATATATATAATGAGCTTCTTTCAGTTTCCATCTACCAAATCCACTCATAAGGCTTTGGCTGGACCGACGCTATAGCAAAAGACACTTGCCCAAGATGCCACACAGTGGGACTGAACCTTTTACCATGTGGTTGGTAAGGAAGCTACTTACCACACAGCCACACCTGCACATGAAATTTTAAAAAATTAACAGCACTTTTAGTAGTGAATACAGTCAACTTAATCTCTAGGTTAGATTTACATCATTAAGTGTTGAAAACTTTAAGGATTAAGCAATTTTCATAAAGCTATCTCTTTTTCTACCACTATTTCTATCTCATTGTAAGACACGTGTATTCCACAATTGTAACAGCAAAGATTATACATTGGAATTATTTAACTAGAAGCTGCTTGTCACTTTTCTTTCCCTCTCCCTTCCACAATACCACATATGCATTCATTACATTTGCATCATGCTGGATGAGCAATAGCTATTATCTTATCAGATAATGTCAAACATTATGTGGAAGGGAGAAAAAAATGATTAAGATTTCCAGAAAAAAAACTGAATAAACACATAAAATGGTTTTCTTTCTGTTCTGTCAACACACATACAAACTGAGTCTTGAGAATTTGATTACTTTTAACCACAAGAATGAGAATAAAAGAGAAAAATGCGTGAATAAAGTTGAAAATTAATTATTTAAAAAAAAATTGAATCTTTAAACTAATGGTTTGTAATTAATTGTAATGGAACAGAAGAACTATTCCAGTAATGGGAAGCAGACATTTCACACACCGGAAATGTTCAAATCACTATCAAAATGTTGCCACCTCTATCAATTATCACACAGCAGCATCCGTTTTTACTTCTGACCTCACTAGAAACACATCACTAAAGGCACCAATCCAAGGGAGGATTTCACAAATATAAAACATTTTCATTAATGTACACAAAAAGTATTACAGTACCATAGTGATTTGGTCACGATATAATTAAAATAAAAAGCAAGTGTTTGTATTTATTTTCATCAAAAAGCAAACTGAATTAGATATTCAGACCTCAAGACATGAAAAGACACATAGCATTATGGATCTAACCTTTGATTTGTCTACCTGATTGCAGTATCATGAGACACTTTTTATGATCTTTGTGAATGCTATTCACCTTTATTCTCATTTTAATTATTCTATAGCACTTGTCATTATTTTCTCAGTTTATTTCACTAAAATAAAATGACAGAAATCAAATGGGATTCACAAATTCAGAAATGCGAACAATTTCTTTTTTTTAATTTTTAAATGCTTACATGAAGACTTGGTAAATGGCTTGCAATTCGTTAGAAAGACCAAGAAGTATGGGATGAAGCACTCTACTGTACACAAAATCTTCATCCCCAGCAATCCTATTCTCAATATATTTCTTAACACAATTATGCAGATATTAAGACCAGATTTCTATGGACATTTCTACACAGAGATGGTAACAGTGCCATTACACAATAAATAGAAAAGTTGGTGAATAAGACAAAGACTACCATCACCACACAGCAGACAAAAACAAGTCTCCTGTAATAAAGAAATCCATCATGCTATTTCTATAAAAAGGGTATCTGCAAGAATTCAATGTTGGCTGTTCAGTGTATGCTTTGAGTACATAAAAGACAATGAATTTTTGCAGGAACCATTTGTCCATGATGCCAAAGGCAAGTTCAGCTGCTTAGGTAAAGTGATTAATACTGCAGTTGTTTGTGGTAAAAGTTATTTTACCTGTTACTTTGTTTGGCAAATATGGTTATAATTCAGCAGCCACAAGGAAGATTATATGAACTGTATGTAAGATGTGTACTGATTTTCTGACATTGAGGCATCATGAAAGAGTATTAAAAAAATATGCAATAGCTAGAGAGACTGTACCGAGTATCAAATGTTGGATTTGCAATGGTAAACTACAAAAAAAAAGTATCAAGACTGAGCACCAATGAGATAAGAATATGAAGAGATATAAGCGGCATTAACCAATATGTAGAAGAGTAGTAGATGTATAGATATGAAGATATCATATGAATACATAAGTAATGGTGGGAGACAAATTTGTTTGTAGTCAGTCGAAAATATTTATAGCTGAAACAGATTAGGCAAGAAGGAGAAGTATCAATGAATCCATGCTAGCATTGAAAAAATAAACTTGAAAATTTCAATATAAAAATTATAAATATACACCTATACATATCATAGGCATTAATTCGCTTTGAAGTTTTCATACTAAATACATTAGCTATTGGAATGTGTGTGCACCATATATATATATATATATATATATATATATATATATATAAAGCTAAGTAAAATTGCTGTCATCAATCATACACACACAGAGGCATAAGCACATGCACACAGACATGATAATATGTAAATTATTTTCTTTTTTTTTCCTTGCACTTTCCTATTTAAGAAATATAAAATTTTAATTAGTCAAACACTCTAGAATTAAATGCTATTAACAGAAAATTTAAGCCAATTTATAATCTTTTTGAAACTTATAAAGAAGCAATATTTTCTTCTATTTTTAATTTCTGCAGACATGTGCAATCAAGGTGGCTATTCATAAACGTATTCAGATGGCAAGAAGGCAGTCTACTTTGAGAACACTTATTTCATTAATATGCCTGTAATTAATTATATTTACTGCATACACAAAAATATGTCAGCTTTCTGATACTTCATACCAATGCCTAGTCTTACATTTTAACACAGTCCTGTGTACATTCACATGATCTTTCAGCAGATGTTTTATTGCTACACAGAGTTCTTAGAACAAGCTAGAATGCTTTGAAATAGAGTTAGTATCTCTTTCAATGATATATAACCTGAAAGAAGTAGAGCAAAAGTCCTACCTCAAGGACTTGTGATGTTTATAACAGTCTTTGAATATGTAACCCATGGGCCATATTTTAATAGAAGTAACAACTACACTATTTGCAGTAATAGTGATGATGTTGTTGATGAAATAACTTCCAGCTTACATATTTCCTTTTTAGTATTGAAATAATTATTGATAAAAATTAGATCAATAGATCAGATGTAGATTTCCAGACTACTGAAGGCTTTGAGTATCTAAAATAATCTATTTTCATGGAGAATTAATTGACAAAACCTCAACAGCCGACATACTCTATCACAGAATAATAATATTGTTGTTATTCGTACTGTTGCTGTTATTACCAGTGTTGCTATTAAGTCAGTAAGATCGATATACATTTAGGAAGAGTTCTATTACTTGGCTCCAAAGAGTCAGTCTGTGCAGTAAATATGAATCAGCTAAGTGCGTTCACTTGAAAAGATTCACTGTGAAACTTACTACATTTCCCATGTAAATATCAGAGCAGTGAGATATATTCAGTAACTATTATATAGTTAGATCAGTACGTGAGGGGATGAAAGATCAATAAACAATTTACTAGACAGTATCCAAGTAAAAATGAAAATACAAATAACAATTACTTTGTTGGACTCAAAATACCTGTAATCTACCTGTAATCTAATATACAAATATGTAGCATGCCACAAGGAATACAGACATACTGACAGAATTGAATCAATACCAAAATCATGGATTTATTGGAATTTCACAATGGTTGGTAGTGATGAAGATAAAATCTAAGAACTGGTAACTTCTTGAACTTGCTTGGAGGTTTATTGAGAAACCATATAGAATGACAACTGGCATACACTTTAACTAATATGATATAGCTTATTGCAGCCGAGTGCATTTTAGCAGACAAATACTAGCCTCAAAATGAGATGCAAACAATAAAATAAAAGCTAAGAAAAAAAAAAAAAGTAGGAATTAGAAGATATCGTTATTTATAAAAATGAGTAACACTAATTGAAAATTTCTTTTCAGAAACTGCTGAAAAACAATTAATAAAAACACAAAGCTATATCATGAAAACATAGCTAAAATATTTTCTCAGACTCTACCTCAGCATGTTTATATGTTTTATCTTGATCTTTCAGTTTGGTTGTTAGTTCATTCACCTTTTAATTTACCTCAGTAAGGGATAGGTGGCGACAGAGTAGTTAATGATTAGTTTGAATGATAGCAAGTTATTTGTAATACTGGGGTGTGGGAGCATTCTGACAAGGAGTAGCTGTAGAAAAAGGTTTAGACAAAATATTTGGTACAAGTTGTTGAATGTGAAACAAAATATAATTGAGTTCAAATAAGCAGCAAAGATGACTGTAGTGACAAGTAATGTGTGAATGCCTGGGGTCATATTGAGGGGAATGTAAGCCAATGGTAGGGCCATTTTGGCACTGCCTGTTTGGTGTCACTGATACCATACTGACACCCACCACCCTCGCTTTCTCTCTCCCAGCACATTTCTCTATGTGTATGAAGAGATAGAAAGTGTGTATTTTAATTATGTTCCATTGATAAAGTGTAATGTCACTCTATGTCCTTCTGTTTATGTGTGGGAGCATATTTCTCCATACTTATAAGGAGAGAGGAGGTGTTTGTAATGTCTCTTTCTCTCTCACTTTCTATCCATATGTGTATGTTTCTGGGCAAACACTTGCCATAAAGTACTGCTGGAAAACATGCTGACTATCCTCTCAGCCACACCAAATCATCAGCCTCCAAACAGCTCATGAGACAAATTTTCAAATAATGCTACCTGGAACATTTTTTATATATATATATATATATATACAAGTTAAA
>NC_068985.1:92666912-92695141 GCF_001194135.2 Octopus bimaculoides | reverse complement strand
TATATATATATATATGATGGTTAAGTGGCTAGAATGTGTAACTAATTTTAAGTGGTTCATATTTGTACATTTTAAAAGATATGCAACAGTTAAGGTCTGACATATTCTGAAACAGAATCCCTGCTTTTGTGATGCAGTATTGACTAGATACAAATATTGGATCACTATAAAATGTTATTTATTCTGTTTTACAAGATCTAACATTGATAGAGAATATAATTTTAGCGACATGCTGTTCATGGTTATGCAAATTTTTTTCCCTTAGGCCTACAATATTTTTTCCTCACGGCTAGTAGAAAGTACAGTGTAGATAAAATTCACAAAATTCACTAGGAAGAAGTTCAGAGGTTATAGAATATTCTAAAATATTTGCTTTTTTGAATATTTTATTTTATTTATCTTCCTTTATTGTAATTTTGTTTTTAATATTATAAAAATAAAGCATAAACAATTCAAGGCTAAAATTAAAAAAGTTCCATCAATATTGAGAGAATTTTCAAAGGAATGGCTCTAACTTGAAATCAAAACTTAACCACAGATGCAGTTCTCCCAAAACTTACAAAAGTAACATCTAAGTCAATAGATATAGTCAAATATTACACTTTAGTTAAAACACATCAATTGCTATCCAGATACTACTAACAATAAATTTATTAAAAGTCATATTGGTGATTTGTGTCATTATTAGTATTGCAAATAACTAAATATGAAGCTATCCAAATGGATTCATACGTAACTGTCATTACTACATCTGATAATAGGTTTCTTAGATACACTTCAAATAGAAAATATCTTTGCTTTCCAAGCTTTGAATAATCAAATACCAATAAACAAATAATAAACATGGCAATAGGCTAAATGTTCCCTCCTTTGCAATCGACCATTTACAAACCAAAGCAAACCAAAATGATTTCCAAATAATTGACCTATTTACCATAGAGACAAGTAAACCAACATTCATTCTTAATTTTACCCAAAATGAGACCAAATATTTTCAAAGGAACACATATGAAGACACTCACAATTTATAAATTACTGCAATGGATATTTGGTTTGATCACATCAGTGGATTTGTCGTAATGTTTCACCCTCTAATTGCTGTTTACAAATGTATATTATTATATATAATTGCATTTATGTCTGAGCTAGATGAGTCTGTAATGCACTACATCTCTATGCATCTTCATCTAATGTTATCTCTTCCATAAATCCCAATGTTGTTAAGTGTCTTCTATCAACTATATTTTCTATCATTTTTTTTTTGTTATGTTATGTTCTCATAATCATGATATTACTAAACTGCTGATATCTCTAGTTGCATATCAAAGGTTAGTTTTGTTAATATTTAGAGAAGGAGAGAAAAAAATGGAAAATAGAAAATCAGAATATACTTCAAGATATAGAAAAAAATGCAAAGTTGTGGTGGTGGAAGTTGAGCAGATGCATGCCACACAGAGTGTGGGTCAAATAACTATGATAATCACAGATAGTGTTCCTGATGTACATTATGAAGAACAATATTGTGCACTCCAGCATGCACAGATTTAATGTATGGTGAGGAGTGTAGCATTTTTACATGTTGCTTGTTTTCCAATTCCCAATCTATTTTTCAATTCCTGTAGGTTTTGGTGGAGGCCACAACAGAAACAGGAAACATAGGGGCAGAAAATAACTCTTAACTAGTTTAACACACATTATATGAATCCCAGCACAGTGTATGGGTCTAATGAGTGTATTGATGCTGTTGCTATTGTGTGTATGCGTGCATACGCACATGCTTGCATGCTCTTTAAGGTGAATAGAATGAACGGAAAGAGAAGATTTTAAGATGTCACAATCACGTTCAGGAAACGAAGATATACCTAAGTATGATTGTACATGTACTGACAAGGACAGGCAGCAAATATCCAGGTGGTTTTGGGGATTATCTTCATTTTATTATATTGGTGATCTGCATGGGCCATTTATGTGCAGCAGTTGATGATGAGATTTCTGTTTTTGATTCTTTATAGATGTGAGGAAATGTTTGCTATCCAGACAGGATTGGCATCGTCTTAGTGACTCCAATATGCTGTTCTTACACAAGAGTTATTTTTCTGTGTTGAGCAAATTGTTGTACCTGTGGATGCTCAAAGTGTCCTTCATGAATATGTTTAGCTTTCTTGATTAGTGCTTCTTTGGGTACTAATAAATGCAGTAAAGGTGTTCTATGTAATTCCTGGTGTTTTCACTGTGTGCATCTCAATGTGTGTAGTATAACCATTTTGTTAGATGTGATGCTTAGTTGTATTTTGAGTAGTTTGATATTTGAATAAGAAGGAAAATAATGGATTTAAAGCTAAGTTTTTAGGGGATTAGTGAAGTTAGTGGAATAATTGTACAGCAGTGCTGTATTTTGCTTATAACTTCAATTCCACAAAATGTACAATATTTTAAGGTAGTGCAATTAAATTACATAATTACAAGTTAAAAGAAATAAGGTAGGTGCAGGAGTGGTTGTCTGGTAAGTAGCTTGCTTACCAACCACATGGTCCTGGGTTCAGGCTTATTGCGTGGCACCTTGGGCAAGTGTCTTCTGCTATAGCCTCATGTCGACCAAAGCCTTGCAAGTGGATTTGGTAGATGGAAACTGAAAGAAGCCCGTCGTATATATGTATATATATATATATATATGTATGTGTGTTTGTGTGTCTGTGTTTCTGTGTTTGTCCCCTCACCATTGTTTGACAACTGATGCTGGTGTGTTTACATCCCTGTCACTTAGTGGTTCAGCAAAAGAGACTGATAAAACAAGTACTAGGCTTATAAAGAATAAGCTCTGGGGTTGATTTACTCGACTAAAGGCGGTGCTCCGGCATGGCCACAGTCAAATTAAATGGGACATGTGATGGATTTGCAATATTGAAGATTATGCATTCTTGTATATGGTTAGTGAGAGGTTAAGTAAGTAAATCTTGTAGTGGAAAAAAGAAATATATAGTTTGACTAGCTGCCTAAAACTCTCCAAGTTGTAACCATGCAAAAATTACCTGAACATTTTCTTCCCTCAAGAACGTATTTCTTTTCTAGTTGTATCTCTGGATCGTTTAATTTCTTTCTTAATTTTGGCTTCATGTTTTCTATCAATCTTGTATACATGTTAATTACAAACTCCCTTAGATGAATATTCTATTTGTCTGCTGTGAATAATGCCTAATCTCTAAGCAGCATTACCTAGAACCATACAGAGAACTGTGTATTGAAACGATTTAAAAATTAGTTACAGAGCAAAGTTGTTGTGAAATATGGTACAAAATTCCAAATGTATAAGAACTCACTAAAATTTACAAACCATAAATGTTTTTTTTTTCTACACTGGAATGAGATACTAACATAAAAGAGGTTGACTGTGGTTCTGAAAATAAAGCCAGTGTTAATTAGTAACCCATCACTTTTTTTTCGAACAAATTATCAAAATGTCAGAAATATTTTCTAGATTGAAATGTTTTGCTACAAACTCTTTATTTATATCATACAGTTGCTGGAGAATCTTCTAATCGAGTGGCAATTAACAAGTGAATTAATAATATATCATATTGATAGGTTAAAAAGTATCCATCCTGTACATTTTCTGGTGAACAAAATAAAGGCCAGCAGTGTTACAAAAGTAAGAGGTAAATTGACCCTTTTAAATATTGAAATACATTTAAGGAATAAACAAAGAATATACTTTTAAAGGTATCACATTTTGGGAGTAGGCTGAAAAAATATATGGTCTTCATTTGGCTGAAACATAATTTTAGAGAAAATGAAGAATACTAAAAGCTGCTAGAAAATATATGTGACTAGATTCTACAGATTATAGCAGTCATAAATTTAGTATTCCAATATTTGAAGAAAATAAGATTTTCAATTATGAAAAATGAAATAAAAAAATATTAAACTAAAATTTAATTTTACATGAATTTCAATTACGAAATTACCAAAGATGAAATCATATCAAATAGTCTTCTTATTTCATTACAATAAAAATATTAAAAAAAGGAAAATTGTTTTAAATTTGACATCCAAGTTTTTAATTAATGAAAATGAGTGAATTACCAATGTGATTTGAGAGGATAGTTAGCAAAATAATAAATAGAAGCAAATTGCTATCGACATTAATTTTTTGTGCTCCACATACATAGACACAAATTATTTATAAGCTATTAGGAAAAGAAAAATTGTCAAAATCAGAGCCAATTTATCATCATAGAAAATTATTTTTCAAAAGAAGGCAAATATAAATCACAACTATTAATAAAAGACAAGCAGATAGAAACTATGCATAAGACTAGTACAGCACTTAAGGAAATCAGTATGATATGGTTAAGGTTTTTAATAGAAGATACAGGTATTCAAATATTTAAAGCTTTACAAATCAACAACATACTACTTTCTGAAAAATATCTATGAATGTTAAGAAATTATGAAACTCCATGTTTTATTATATTCACTTCATCCACACAATAGCATACAAGTGATCATAGAGACTGGAATTTCCAACTCATAGGTTTCAGATAAATATATGCTGATCATTGGTATCTCATCACAAGACCAAAATCTTCAGTTCAAGAAGAATCAAATTTAGCACTGCATTCCAATGAAATATTCACAATGTTACAAAGTTACTCAGAATTTGGTTGAGATATGTGCTTTTGCACCAGTCATTAAATAAAACTAATGAAACGATACAAAGTGTAGACATCTTTCAATAATTGTTTGATACTTTACACCTAGCATACATGGGTTACAGTTTACAAAGTAAGTTACCAAAAAAGATGGTTTCAAGAATATGACATCTTATGCATTATACATCAGGCTTAACTGAGGGATAAGTCTCTCACAATGAATTTTAAACGATTATGAAGCCTGCCCTACATACATTTATTTTTTATTTAGATTTACATACTAATATGAGATACTGTCTGCTTCAAGTGTAATATTTTCATATACATGAGTGAATTTAAATTAACTTAATAAATATTAACTTGGTTATAGAGTGATTATATATGCATTTAATTAATTTCAGATTTGGAATATTCTAAAGTTGAAAAAGAAAACTAAAAGGGAAAATATCTATTCTGTTCTTTGTTTTTTCATCATTAATATTTTCTAATTTATAGAAGTCATATTCGATACAAAATATGCTAAAAGTCCTTTGAACATTTCATACATAGTTTTATTCAAAAGTCAAGAGAATGAAAACTGAAGAACAATTTGAATAGAATTGAATATGTAAGGATATGAAAAGATTCAAACCTGCTATTGCTAAAACATGTTCTAAAAGAATAACTTGCCATCAAGTAGAGGTCAAGTAGTCATGTATTCATAGGATGTCACAATTCAACAACTTAAGTAATTTATCTGTCAAGTGGATTCATAGAATTACATACATAAACAACACACTAAACAATTAAGAGATGTTTTATTTTTTTAATTGTTTTCTTTTCCTTTTCTCAATCTAATTTCAACTTAGCATTAAAATTCATTCATTCTACTTTTATCTCATATAAGATTTATATTTATCTTTTTCTCATCTTCATTCACAATATTACTCTATCATCAATCAATATTTAATTTATAAATGTCAATTGCTTGAATTTTCATAATAGGTTTTTATCAATTAATTTACATAGTGGGTATGAAATTTGAGCTGTATAGCCCATTCTTTTCCTAAGTACATTTGAAGTGTGTGGCAAATTATTAGAATTGAAAACAAGAATTTAGCCATGAGTTAGCTGTACGAAGAATTTACATATTACCTAATGTACAACTAATAATACTTAACCATAATTTTGCTTTTTAAAAGACACTTTCGAACTCTGTAATAAAAGTGATGCTTTATTTTTTGGCAACTACCAAATAATCACAGAAGAACTGGTGCTAAATCATGTTCAAAATCTCTTCATTCCACATAAGCAGAAACAAATAGACATAGTCAAATCCATATCAAAGTCAACTTTGAGATGAAAGAAACCTTGAATGTACTTTGTTCATGACAAAAGTAAATACCCAAAGGTAAAATAGAGCATGAAACAGACTGAAAAGTGATGACGGTTTGAAATTTATTGGGCTTGCTTCAAATATATTACAAAATGCCCATGCACTTTAAACAGAATAAGTCACATCAAACATTGCATATAACTATGCCTTTTGTCCTAGCACCTATTAAATTATGTAGCAAAAGAAAAGAAAAACAAACAAATGAAACATGAAATATCAATATCTTGAATGATGCACAAAAGGTGAAGGTATAAATTTATAAACCAATTATGTGTATATGGAATATCTTAGGATTCTGCAAAGTAAGCTGATAGAATTTTAGAATTATAACAAAAAGGACAAGATCTGATGTAAGAGATCTAATTAGTATGCTGACCATGTAAGTCATTTCATTCAGAACCAAACAGAACTACTTGGGTTGCTACCCATTCTTTAGTCAGATTATTTCTCCTGTTCTTAAAGCAATGCCTTGCTTACAATATCTCTAAATATGATGAATCAGAAATTGGAAACAACCAACCTATCCCAATATAAACATCAGGGAGGTATGAAGTGGACAGAAATAAAGATTCTCTTGAACGTAAAAAAAACCCCCAAAAAACATGGGGAAAATAAACACTAGACACTTCCAGAATTTGAACTACAACAGTCTTATGCTGAAGAGCAGGTTTAATTTACACAAGACCTTGAAGGCAGATTATTGCAATTGGATTAACCCTTTAGCATTCAGATTATTCTGTCAAATGTAATCCTTATTTATTCACATTGTTTTGAATTAATCATGCACAATCTCATAGCTTTATAATTTCAATGTAATTGCTTATTTTTTTAGTGAAATGGTAGGCTCGGTATGAGAAGCTGAGTGTGGCCAGTTTGAACATAAAACAGGTAGAATATTAGGGTATGATATGGCAAGTCTCAATGTAAAACAGTTAAATAAGAACAACAAGAACTGACAAGAAATACATCCGGCAGAAAATATACATAAGGATTATAATAGTCATCATCATCATCGTCATCAGCATCGTTGTTTAACGTCCGCTTTCCATGCTGGCATGGGTTGGATGGTTTGACTGAGGACTGGTGACCCAGAAGGTTGCTCCAGGCTCAATCTGATCTGGCAGAGTTTCTACAGCTGGATGCCCTTCCTAACGCCAACCACTCTGAGAGTGTAGTGGGTGCTTATTACACGCCAGCAGCATGAGGGCCAGTCAGGTGGTACTGGGAATGACCACATTCAAAAAGGTGCTTTTTACATGCCACCAGCACAGGAGCCAGTCAGGTGGTTCTGGCAACAACCACGCTCGAATGTTGGTATAAAAACAATGATCATCTGTATCAATATACTAGTTATTGAGACAACTAGAAATATTTAAACATTGTTAAAGGTAAAAAAAAAAAAACTTGCAAATAACCAATAGTCTTGATCTACATCATAAACAGACACAAAATAAAGTTAACTGGTTGTCTAAGATTCTTCAGTGTAGTAATAAATGTATTTAGAAATTGTGTCCATCTTCATCTGATGTCTCTCCAAATACATAGTAACAATTAAACCATGCAGTACATATGTTGAAAAAAAAAAAAACTATTCTTATAGAGGTTTGTATGAAGGAAAATAATGAAATTTAAGATTAGTTTAACAACATTCAGATATGTATACATTTATATACACATATATAAGCAAGACAGAACTAGACAGCACCTAATAAAAGAATTAGTTTGAAGACATTATTATAGAAATAAGTCCATCAAAGTTTATGTATAATTCCATAGACTAATTAGTTAAAAATCAATTTTCTTGTGTGTGAAGTTCAGTACCAACAAATGTTTCACTTTATATGTGTAAGAACACAACACACTTGTTTCCATGTCTTTCCAGAGAAATATTCAATATAAGCATGAGATAGTCAAGTATATCATAATCAGTTAATGTGTGAGGAAGAGGTGGGGGAGGGAACAGATAATGGAGGGCATTAGAGTTATAAATGACATTAGTTCTTACTGTCAAACACAGAACTGCATCAACAATACCACATGACGAGAGGAAAATAGCAATGTTAGATTTGTAAGTTACTGCAAATGCATGCATGTATGCACATACACTTGTTAATGAGTTTGAGCGCTATGTTAGGTACAGCAATTAGGTAAGGTGAATTTGCTTAAATGCTAAGCTGAACACTACAAAAAGCCAAATATCCTTGCTATTTAATTGTTAAAGAGCAAGGTGAATTTTCACATAAAATACTGGAATTAGTGGAAATTTAAGAAACGCTGTAAAGGAGGAACACGAATATTGCTATGTGGTTAAGAAGTTTGTTTTTCGACCATATAGTTTTGTGTTCAACCCAACCCGTAAGGCATGTTTAGTGTGTCTTTTACCATAGAGTCATACAGATACATGTCTGGCCACACATATACATATATGTGTGTAGTGTGTGTGTGTGAATATGCATACATGTATGTGTGCATCTGTGTGTGTGTGTGTATATATATATATATATATATATATATATATATATATATATATATATATATATATGTGTGTGTGTGTGTGTGTGTGTGTGTGTGTGTGTGTGTGTGTGTGTGTGTGTGTGTGTGTGTGTGTGTGTGTGTGTGTGTGTGTGTATGCAAGCATGCATACATATATTCAACTACATCCCAAAGATGGAGCCTTGTATCTGTTGGAAATCAGCTCCCTCTTCAGTGGAAGATAATAATTAAAAATAGAAGAGACACACACACATACATATATACATACATACATGCATACATACACACACATACACACACATATACATACTGTATGAGTGCATTAAATAAAGATATTCAATAAAAAAAATAGCAGACTAAGTAGTCTTGAAGTTAATTTAAGCTGCTAAAACCTTTGAAGGTGGTGCATAAGCAATGTTTAAAGTGTAAAGACAGAAATGAGTAAAAGAACAGAGAAAGAGAAGAGAATATGCAAAAAGAGAGGAGGATGATTAGTCAATATGCCCTGCAGTTTATTCCTGAGAATTCATATGTAAGAATGAAAGAAAATAATTTCACCATATGTTTCCCATTACAATTGAAATTTTAAAAAATAAGTACTAATTTAGATAACCCATTTTTAATATGCAAAAACCAGCAGAGTCATATTAAAATATTCTAACACTAATTACAAAACAATTATTCTATTTCATGATGATCTTCTCTGGTTATGCATTTAGCTTATCTTTCATTTTATCAATTCATTGGAAAAAACAAAATATATAAAAATAAAATTGGCAAATTGAACATTACAAAAAATAGAAAAAAGAATGAGAGAATAAATCCTCGAAGACGTTGATATAATAGATTTTGCTTTTAAGCACTCATAAAAATTGAAGTAAATTGGACTTGAAAGTGACTGGACTAAATTCATGCTTTTTTCTTCCCAAAGCCAAGCACATTAACTATTCAACTAGAATGACATCATCCATGATATTTTATTGAACCCAATGCCAATATTTCAGTTTACTTGCCGGATATTTATATCATACGGTCAGAAGAAATATTTATAACACTTTTGCTTTGTTTCCAACACATTTTCTTTCTTTGTTTTTTTACTTCTTTCCAACATCAATGCATTCTTTCTGTTTTTAGCATGGTAATTTGAAAACAAAACAGATTGTTTAGAAAAATAAAAGTTGAATTTAATATTAGTCACTAAAGCTAATTTCTTAATATAGCTTAAAATATCTTCAAACCTTTTCTGATGATGCAAAATTAACAATTTCAAATAGGTGAAGTTTTCTTTTCTTTACATTTTCCCCTATTTCAAACTAGTCCCGCCTCCTCTTTTTTTTTTCCTGAGAAACTCGCTGTTCATTACCGCTATCTGACTAGTAGATTTATGGTGGATATTTAGAAAATATGGTTGCCTTTCCAGTTGTGAGTTTTGTTAGCCAGGTGCGATAATTAGTTCTTTAAGTAGAGTTAGTGATATATTGAAGTAGCTTTTAGTTAAGGACAGATGGAAGATGCTTAGTGAAGTGTAACCTTAATCATAACAAGGGCAGACTTGAAGTAGGTGAATAGTCTGATAAAAGTGCAGTACACACGCACACACACACACACACACACACACACACACACACATACTTTAGGCACTTCTCTTTACAAAACTCTAGAATACATTATATTCTGGCCTTAGAATATAGATAGATCATCATCATTTTACCAGCCACTTTCTCATGCTCGTACAGTCAAATGGAATATGTTGAGAAAGATTTTCTACAGCCAGATGTCCTTCCTATTACCAAACAGGTTAATATTTCCCTATGGTCAGAAATGTTTCCACAACAGACAGGAAATGAAGAACACTGCTTATGTGACAGTGACAGCTGCTTACATGTATCACATGACAAGACAATACTAATACACAGCTTCTTTCAGTTTCCATATGCCAAATCTACTTACAAGGTCTTAGTCAGCCCAGAACTATAGCAGAAGACACTTGCCCAATATGTTACACAGTGGGACTGACTATGAAAATATGTAATTGGAGAAATAACCAATCACTATATCACATGAAAACACAAATTTTAAAAATTATTTTCAATTAGTGGCCCATAAAAGTATTTATAAATTTCATACATTTTTTATCGTTTTCTTAAAGATATAATATTCATTAAAGTTTATAACAAACTGTAAAGGTATAAATGGATTCAAAGAAAGTAAGCAAATGATGTTAAGTATGGGCAAGTATCGGAATGTATGTATGAATAGATATAATCTTGCAACACAACCAAATGTAAATACAAACATACAAAAGGAACTGTAAAGACAAAATTAAGCTGAAGAGAGAGCAACAAAAGGGTGGCTGGAATTTTTATTACAACTTTGTTTTTTTTATGCATACATATCAAGTATATAAATACCATTATACCATTTTAATTAGTGGATCTGATTTTTTTTCTTTCGTCCACAACAAAGAAAATCTAATTCATCAATACTAGATAAAAGACAATATTCCAAAAAATCTATAAAAGTTGTCTATCAATATTCATCAAGATTAATGTTATTTTAATTGAAACTGAGGTAGCTGATGAAATCAACAACTCAAAGAACAAAACTAAAACATTATCAATTAATTCTCATTTCTTCAGATATGAAGGTCAATTAATCGTAATGCCTTGGTTCCCCATCAACCAATAAACTATCTAGAAAGCAATTTCCTTATAAATTTAAAGGATAAGAATTTTAAATGTTTATAAACTCTGCAACAGCATTAAACTAAAGATGATGTTGATGTACATGAATCTATTTAATGGAGGAGGCAGCAATTAATCAATACAATCTCTGAAGTTGACCCCGGAATATGTCTTCTAAAAATAAATGGTCTATAAAGGAAATTATTTTCTGCATTCTACATACCATAGAAATCACAACTTTTAATGCTCTTGTAACATCATTTAATTAGATTGTTGTTCAGGAAACCATTTTCGGTTTAGAAATGTGACACATAATATTAAAATCACACTTGCAATAACTGATCTAACATTAATTTGAATATAACTTTAATGAGTTTTTCTTTTCCATGAGGCCATTAATTAGTTACTTATATTGTACTGTTGAGCCCACTAAACTACTACATTACACTATTGCCATTTGTTTGATAAGATATGGAGTGTCTATTAAAATATTTGCTTCCAAAATATCATTTTTTGAAGTTGTTATATTGCAACAGCAAGAACTTGATTTGGAAATGATACATACAAGGACATTAAAATGCTACCAATAGTACTGTTGCTTTTGTTCGCAGAAAGTACTAATAGAATAATGACATAATTATGTTATTGCATAGCCCCCACATCAGCTTTGATGGAGTCCACGCTTATGATCAAAGATGTTCCAATAGTGGCCATCCTATATTCTTGTCAAACAGTACATTTAAAATTATATTATCTAATGTATGCTTCATTTCCTAAGATATCAAGTTATGATTTCAAACAGATGTGCCTGCTATTTCTAGCAGATCAATTTGCAATGTAAAAACTCTTTCACTAGCTTGCATCATAAATTTTAATAGTGGTTAGATGAATACAGAAATTGTTTTGATACATATAAAACCTTAAATTTCTTTTGAACTAACCTATCTCTAAAGAAAATAGGATTTCTCATCAGGTAGGAAACATTTTTCATCAAAGTTAATTTGCAATAAAATGTAAGCTGCTTTTAAATTTCAGAATAAATTTTGAAAATTTACAGACTGGAAACTGAAGATATTTTCATGATATAAGTTTGAAAAAAAGTGTATTCTCTATATGAATGAGTGATATAAAAACAAACAAAAAAAAAATAATGACACTTCAAAAAAGTTAGCTTATATGAAAGTATTAGTTTGAAAGTGTTTCAAATTGAAGGAGAGATTTTAACATAATCAACTACTTGTAAAAAATGTTTTTCTCATTCATCTATTTCTTTGAAGTTCCACATTTATCAACAGTAACAAAATATTATGTCTGAGAGACTTATAGTCTTTCCTTTTGAAAAAAATTAAACTTCAAAGACTGTTTTACACACATATACACACATTTCACACTAACAAAGCCACAACATCAATTTTGGAGCACCACTTCCTCCCTACCTATAAACAACACACAACTAAAACCTTTAAAATCATTACAATTACTATTCCTCACAACACCATTTGATCTCTCATGACGATCTCAGAACACTGCCAAATCTGCATCCCCCACAAAAAAATAGGCCTCATCTTCAAGGCCACTTAATTGCTGATCATCAATAAAACTATCCAGCGAAACTCGGATGAAGATGTTGCTGCAAAAACAGTCTTGAGTGCATTCAAGACAAGCTCATTTGGCAGACTGGTAAAAGTTTACTCACCAAAACACTGTAACCACATTAGCACTAAGACATACAATTTCTTCTCTCTGCCTCATCTATTGTCCCTACAACAGCCCTTACGTCTCTAAGCCACTTGTGTACCACTTCTGCCCTACCATCCTTCTTTTAGTTATGCCTACTCTATCTTATTCTACACACTAACTATAGATTTTTTCTCGAACATTTGTGCACTTCTTAACTACATATATGCGAGGTGCAAAAGAAAAAATTATTTGATAATTTTAAAAGTTATAAGTATACTTATAAAGAATTTACACAAATTGTGACACATGTAGCTTGGAATTTTATGTGGTAAGTAGCTTGCTTACCAACCACATGATTCCGGGTTCAGTCCCACTGCATGGCACCTTGGGCAAGTGTCTTCCACTATAGCCTCGACTAAAGGCGGTGCTACAGCATGGCCACAGTCAAATGACTGAAACAAGTAAAAGAATAAAAGAATAAAGGAAATATTGGATCCATCTTTATATTTAAATATGATTTCTTTATAATTTTGAAAACAAAGAAGTTTCTGAAAATATTGAAATTCCATTTCATTTCCCCTAATTTAAGTGAACTGATACTGTATGGAATCTAGAATGCACCAATAAAATAACAAACTATCAAGATATGCATGTTGACATTTAGAACATGCATACAGTCAAATGCTCATTTGTTTATCTGGGTGTACTTTATCATATATTCACTGTAATACTTGCCCGGCAGCCAATAGTTTAGTCTCAAATGCAGAACATATCTACTTCTTATATGATAAATTTCAATATAAAAAAAAAAAGTATTCATTGTATGTTTAAAGGAATACAATCAATCATAATAAGACAACTATTTGGCAAGTACTTAACATAAATAGTTCCCAGTGTACTTTAAAACGTACATGAAAAATGTGATTCCAGCTCACCAAAAATGTCAAGTTGACATTTAAAAAAAGTCTCTTCTAAAAGGCTTACACATATAGCTGCATAATTTCATCAAGACAATTCTTCATTATTGATATGTATTGACGAAGCAAAATGCCAGTTTTTGCACAACAAGAATATAGTTGATTTTAATAAATCATAATTATATTAGTAAACTATTTTGTCTAATTGGATGGTTTGAACTTACCATGATGAAAAAACAAAATAATTTGTATAAGGTTTCTCTTTTCTGTTTTGTCAATCTGCTTAAGAAAACAAACTATCATTGATTAAAAAAAAATCTATAACTGCTTATCAAAAGTTATGTTAAGTAGGTAGTTTTCTTGTAGAATTTAAAATAAACTATCAGTCATTGCCAGAGCAGGAAAATAAATTTTTGCTAACAACTTTCAGACACAAGTGCTACCAATTGATAACCCTGCATACCGGATGCTAGCAAGTTTATGATTTCATCAGGAGAAAATGTGCAAAATTTCAGGACCTTCCTCAAAACGGCATTATTGTGTACTTCCCCTACCCCCACAACTTACTGAGATGAGGGACCCCATTCTGCTAGTTCAACTGGTTACCAGGTTTCAGTCAGTATTCTTCTAGCCATTGCTCATTGTCTCTCTTTAACCAAATCAAGGGGCTTGCATTCTCCACCATAGTTTAATTATATGTTGATACTTTTAGTGCTTATATTTTACCATTCCACTATGTTGAATGTTTGGATATTTATGCCATAAGCAACAATATTTGGACGTTTTGAAATAAATATGACCGACAATGTTGATGCTTCAAAACTAATTCTCTTTCTATGTACAGTAAATATTGTGGATACCATAAAAGCATTTGAAAACAATACATTTCAATACACAAATTCTTCCTCATACAATGACAACCATCAGATCCAATATCTCCAGATGTTTATTTTTGAGGTTATTGATTGAGATTAGTATGGCCATTGTCTAATTCTAATTGTAGTTTATGTTCAATGAGAAATAATTGGATAGAAGGAATGTTTTATAGATAGACATGGTCAGAACTGAAGAACTAAAGAGTTTCTATTTTTGTGGGTTCTTGGAAGTGAGTGAAATGTAGGACAAAATAAAATGTTATTTTAAATTTGAGAAAGGCTCAACAGAACATCAGACTGTGGCTCAAGTTTTCAACAAATGATTTCTGTTTCAGTTGGAAATTGGAAATTGAGAGGATCCCTTAAACAAGTTATTCGTCAAGACATGATTATGCTCAGCATCCATCACCAAACTTATTCATGATTAGCAAACCTTTTCAATATTTAACAGTATTCCTCAGCAACATACTTCGTATAGCTTGCTAATGATGCAAACTCACACATGTAGCTTTAATTGATACATGAATTAATTAATTCTTAGCTAACAACAGATCAGTGCACTACATTCTTAACACAGATACCAAGTCAGCTCAACAAGCACCGATTATTCATACATTGCTGCACACAAAACTGGGTCCGTTTTCTGCACATGTTACTGTTCCTACAATGTATTTTCACATACGATGCTGTTTGAGAAACTTCTCTCTACACACAGTTATCAAGAGAACCCAGCAGAACAGATCTATCTATATAAACTGTCATCAGCAGAACAGACCATTCTACACACAAAGTAATCAATATAACAAGCCCAGTTACACACACTGTCATCAACAGAACAGACCAATCTACAGAAACTTATCAATAGAACAGACTAGTCACACACAATGTAATCAATATAACAGACCATTCCACACAGACTGTCATCCAAGGAACAAACCATCGACATGCTTTGTTACAAGGAAAATAAATTCACTACCCTTCAGCTAGCCTCCAACTGAAAGCACATTAATAGCTGAATATTCACAACACACTTGTATGAACACACATACACACTTTCATAGCAACTCACTTGCATAGGTACACATACACTCACATCTCAGACATTGTAAACAATGACACTGTTTCACTCAGACATGCAGCCACAGCCACAGCCACACACACACACACACACACACACACACACATGCAATCGGCATACTTCTAGAAAAGTACTGCTTTTACTATTATTCAAGAAGATTGCATTGTCTTTCAATTAACAGGACTTGCCAAAACTAACATCTCTCAATACTGAAATTAAAGTCTTTTCTATCTACTACATTCTTCTTCCACTCGAACTTGTCACAGTCAACTACTAACAGCAAGTAGAAACTTATCCACATTCCGTATTTTCTACAGAATGAAATAATCTGTTTCAATTTATTGTGTATTACATATTTCAACATTTGCTTTCCTACACATTTACAAATATTTCCTTCATGCAAATATAAACTGTTTAGCAAATCTAATATTTTGTATCACTAGTGATATCTGTTAAATAAAAGCAATTACAATCAGTGATATAGGCCAGACATGATGCAGAGGGAAACTGATACATACCAGTGACATGATTTGAACATAGGACATTTAAGACAATGGCCAACCACTTTAACCACACATCTACCGTCATACATAATCTAATTTTATTGGTTTTCTTTTTTAAATGACTTCCTAATAAGTGGCAACCGTATAAGATAAAATTGACATATCACAATATGTAAGCCATAGTAAACAAAAATATTCAATAAGAGCGTTCTTTTGCATTAGAAAAAAGAAAAAGAAAGAAAGAAACAGAAATATTTATAAATTGTTGAGCTGACATGAAGTTGTGTTGAAACATAAATTATGGAAAACAAAACAAATTTAGATGAAATATTTTATCGTACAATGAATCCTCTAAAGAACATAAAATTACACATGCCAAATAGTGATGAATGTTGGTATCCACTAGCTTATCATGATGCTTCTATCATCATGAAAGGTTTTTGCTTACAATCATTTTTTTTTTTTTTTCTGCTCGATAGTTTCACAGCAATACTTGTTAAGATAGATAATTCTGTATATGTCAAAACAGGTTAGCTAAAAGGATTTTTACTTCTCTTCTAGCATTAAAGTATTATTATTTATCAAAACATATTGAATGACAAACTGACATTTACTGGTAGAAGGAAGTAAAATTCTAAATTTCTGTTTAAAAAAAATATAAAAACAAGAAAAAGCTGAAAAGATTATACTATTTTCTAAAAAAAAAAAAAAAGAAAAGGGCCACTGCTAATCAAGCCAAAATGGCCCATAGTTTATATCCCATTATTCATGCTGCACTGTGTTCCTGGCCATGACAACTGTTGAATGGCCCAGTTAACCTAGTTTTAAATAGATACTATATCATGGTACAGTTCTGCTTTCATAAACAGCAAGTTTAGTATAATAAGTGATGAATGATTCATTGGTAGGTAGATCTGAATTTCAAAACTCTTACATATAACTGACTTATGGAAAAATGCCACAGACTTTCTTTAGATGATCTACACAGCAATACAGACAATAGATTATGAAATACAGATATTATTGGCCACTAAAGTTTACAGTTTATTATATATAAACAACCAATGGAAGATTACAGACAGTAAATTTCATTAGCCTTATATACTGCACCAATAATAAACACAGAGAAATAACAACTGTCATGTTCTAAGTTCATGTTTGGGGTGGTCCCACAAAAAGATCAAAACTTGCAGTTTCCCAAATGTTGAATACCACAAGGATCTGATCCAACCGTCCACTCTTTTGAACCTATACCTATCAAAATATACAAACTCACAGATGACATCATGCTCACATAGTCCGACTATTAATCTCCAGACGCAACTGTACAACTTCTCTAAATTTAGATCAATCAATGAGAAACTGGCTCCAAAACAACACAGCAGTCCCTACCAACTCTACCATTTCCCTTTTCCCAAACAGTATGAGAGAAGATCAAATACAATCAAACATCATACTCATCAACACAAACATTCCATATATATACAGCTGACAAAGACACAAGGAGTTAGATACAGAAACCCCCACAACATTCAAAGCACAACCTGATAGCACTGAAGAAATCAAAATGAGACAAATATATTCAAGAGCACTCGTAGGTACTACATTTGGTTTATAATCTCTTGGCAATAAAATAAGACATAATAAAACAGTAAATTTTACACCATTACAGGGTGATTATAGACCACACCCACAGATCACTCATAAAAATGGAAGACTACCTGAGCATGAATGTAAGGGTCACAATTTGTTAGTGCAGCAAGCATCGACCCCCAACAGCTTCTGCCATGACATACACAATCACCTCCAAACACAGACATATAGAGAACACCTATTACAACTACTACTGCTACATGCTGAAAATACTCTCTCTCCCCCACTCAGCTCAAATGTAATAGGCATGTATGCAGATATAGCTGCAACAGCAATTATTTCAGTAACCCCAAATAGTGTATTGTGATGCATACCCCTAACAAAGAAAGAAACAACAATTGCTATATTCTGATGGAATTTACAATGACCACCTCTACTGTAGACATTGTAAATTCCATCTTCATGTATACAGATATCATAGTCATTTAACATCCGTCTCTCATGTTGGCATGTGATGAATGATCTGACAGGAGCTGGCAAAGCCAAGAGCCATACCAGGCTATAGTAGAGGGAATGCCACATGTCCAGTCTCTCCACTGAAGCCTATAATTTCAGAGTATCCAGTAAGATCTCCAGCTAGGAATGCAGCAGCATGATATAAATGGAAAAACTGATGCAGAGGTTGTGTCAAGTTAATTGGTCAATAACCTGCACGTTATAGCATTAGTGAAACACAGCTGACCTTCAACTACACAACAAATACAGAAAGAGATAAAAAAATAACATTACATATCACAGAATGTCATCTTCAAGATGAAGGCATGGAATACATGGAACAATAGCTCTCTGGACTCAACTGTTCAACTTAGTAACCATGCACAGAAAATTTGTATGACTGGAGATAACCTGGAGTAAAATATACAAATATTACAAAGCCTTCCCTGGAGTTAGGAAGAAGATTTGAAGTTTATTTAAAAGTAAAAATTAGATTTAGGATTAATTACCATTCCAAATTTATGTTAATGACGTAAAGGGAAATGGATACCAAAAACAGCAGAATACCAAACCAAATTTTATACAGTATTTAAGTAGCTTTCTTAATATGCTCAGTCCAAATGATAAGGAGACCAATCTTTCTTTCCATCTGTTTGGGGTAATAGAATAAGTACCAGTTATGAGCTAGGGATCAAATCAACACCATTCATCACATGTAAGTTTAGTCCCCACATGAAATTCAACACTGGCCACAACATAGAAAAATTCATCTTTTCTTTTCTATATTAATATTGAATCAAGACATTTTCTTATTTCAGTGAAAAAAAAAAATCATTAAATTATAAAATCAAACATAATTATACTCACCAGTATGCTTTTTTCTATTCCTAATTTGACATTAATGTGGTACAAAATTTAATGAAAATAGATGATGCTTTATAATGATTTCTGACAAAAATTTAAAACCGATCTTTCAAAAACAACATTTTATACCAAGTTACTCTTATACTAAGACGTTAGGACACCTCCCTTAGAAACAAAGATACAGATGAAATCCATCAATCTATATATTGCAGAAAACTAAATATATCTCAAAAATCATTAATTTATTGAATGAAGATTTATTCAACTTCAAAATAGTAAACCAAGTCTGATACCCCAACCGTATCACATATAAATTGATAAGGTTTAACCCTTTTAAAACCAACCTGTCCAACATCACCCCTGGTTCTATGACACAAACTCATGTTTCCTTTGCTTTCTTGGGCTTATTTCCAAGGAGCAGCAATTTTAAATGAAGAAAAATTTACATTGTCTGCAGGTTTATAATACTGCCTCACCTCAAACTACTGCACTGCTATTTATCCTACCCTCCTCCTTCCTGAGCCACTTCTACCATCAACTATCAACCACACCTCCACTCTTCATCACCATTCAGTACATCCACCTCAACCCCCATCTCTAACCATATCACTCTTCTTATGAAATTACTTACCCTTTTTACTTTACCCCACATCCACTGCCTAAATTTATTTCTTTATTGGCCCCAGGAGGCTAAACATAGAGGGGACCAGCAAGGACAGACAAACGGATTAAGTCGATTACATCGACTCCAGTGATTAACTGGTACTTATGTAATCGACCCCAAAAGGACAAAAGGCAAAGTCAATCCAGAAAGAATGAAAGGCAAAGTCAACCTTGGCGGAATTTGAACTCAGAACGTAACAGCAGACGAAATACCGCTAGGCATTTTACCTGGTGTGCTAATGTTTCTGCCATTCTTCCTTCTACCCTCCTTCTTGTATCTTGAGTGTACACACTGGCACCCTATTACTACAACTTTATCTCCCTTCCCAGTTACTCTCATCCATCCTTGTATAATGTGGGGAAGTCATGTATGGAAAGACATTTGTGCTTGTCCCTCTATCATACTTTAGCTTTCGACATCTGGTAAAAACCCTTCCTTTTGTTTTTGTTCTTTGTCTTGCTAGTTACTTGGCAACTTCAATGTCAGTCATCATCATCATCATCAACATTTAACATCCGTTGTCCATGCTGGCATGGGTTGAACGGTTTGACCAAAGCTGGCAAGATGAAAGGCTGCACAAGACTCCAGCCATCCAGTACATATATGGTAAAGAGGTAGGCATAAAGAAAGGCAACAACCACAGAAGCTATGCCAAAACTGACATCAGGGCCTCACACAATTTTGTGACACATCAGGGCCTGACACAATTTTGTGACACATGAGATCCTGTCACACCATCCACACATGCCAGCATGGCAAACAGATGTTAACTGATGATGAGGATAAACAAGTGTGCCTTTATAATCTTCCTCCACTAAAGTATAAACAAATTTAAAGAGAATTTGGCTGCTACTTCTAGCAAATCAAGTCACTGCCTCAGATCTCTTATATCGCATCATTTAAAATTCGGAGCATATTGGAGTTGTTTAGCCAGTTGACCCATAACCAAAAATATGTCTCTTTTCATTTTAAGCGCAAAATATGGGGTCAAGTAACCTCAAAGTTGCAAGAAAGTTGGAAATTCTTGCTAAAAAGAAAGAAGGAATATAATTTTATGCTTTTCGCCTCATCTTCCTTTGTACAAAATCAAACTGGTTTCCATAGGATTTTTTTTTTTTTTTGTTATGTATAATGATATAGTTTTGGAATTCTTGCTTTCCAATTTGTTTTGGCTTTTATTTTTCTTTCAAAGATCATGTATTAAAAATGAGAAAACCTTTCTTTATAAAAATTGCATAACTTCCAAAACATTATCAGCCTCAACAGTTGGTGCACTCTTTTTATATAGAAAGAATCTCAATTAGTCAAAGACTCTGGATTCAGAAAATAAAATTGTAAAAAAAAAAAAAATGCACAATAATGATAAACATGTAGGATGAAGACGAAATACATGTCGGCATTTTTACATTTACATTTATTTTCACCAAATATTCCTTTACTGACAATTTCGAAACTTGTTGACTGTAGAAGTCTGAAATATGGAGATAATGGTTAATGAAATTCAAGAGGCACCATAGCTCATTCCAGTCTTTAAAGAGCATTTTGATATACAACTACTCAAGATGTGAGAAATATTGGTTGATGCAAATCTTTATAATGTTAGAGAAGCTTAATGCAAAGCAAAGGAAATAAGTCAGTTTGATACAGCAGTATGTTTCAATGATCGATGGATGCACATCATAAATGGAAGTGTTTGGAAAGTTTACAGAAAGACAATGGCAAGATCAAAGGCGATATTTGAAAGCAATGATAGATCTCTGAGTAAAGAATTTCATGGAAGTGTTAGGTTTATTAGAATTATTGAGTGATGTTGGAATGTAAATGAGAAGACAATGTGTTGTTGGCTTTAGTAAAAGCTGTATTTGCACCAATGAACCTGGCAGAGTTGTTGACATAAGAGAACTACAGTTCAAACAATTTGCAAGTAATTGACCAGTAACCAATATTTATAACTTTTATAAATGGAAAGAGGATAGCTTATGAAAGGCTCAGTTGAGAAATGAATTGTTACAATAGATTTCTATTTATCTGTGTTGAATAAATTAGCCTTGAGATTATTAACACACATAAATATATAGTAATATTGTAAAAGAATTAACACATTTAAAACTAAACTCTACATTATAGTTTTATAACACTTCATTTCCATTTCTTTCCATTATGAAGATGAAGTTTTATGTTAAAACAGTTATCAATTCATCAGTTTCTAAAGTTGTAAGTGCATGCGCACAAACCCATTGTTGGGCAGGTGTCAGGGTTATTACTAACTTTTCTGCAGAATAATAATTTTAACCAGTTATGGAGATGTACTTGTATAGCAAGTGACCTGATCTGAGATTGTGTGCCAAGACAGTTGCAGCGTGGAAAGTGTTAATAAGCCATACAAACACACACACACACACACACACACACACACACACACACACACACACACACACACACAAAACCCGTTAGATTTACTTCAATATTTAAATTTAATTTGTCAAGATATTTTCCATGCTGCATGGAATTTTGTCAGTGAACAGGTCGTGGTTTCAAAGCGACGAAAATATTTTGATAGATTAAATTTAAATGTTGAAGTGAATCTAATGGCTTTTGTGTGTTTTTAAATGGCTTATAAACACCATCCATGCTCCAATTGAATTTAAACCGAGTACTACAAAAAATGCTAAAACATTAAGAGACATTTTACTAACTGCAGTGAGCCAATCTACATTGAAACTGCTGTTTACGGACCTATAGACAAGGATAACTAGATCTTTGTGATTATTGCTGGCATTAGAGTATAATGCCAATATTAAGATACCAATCACTGACCCTTGGTACCCTGCACATCTAGTTATCATCACTGTTAAAATTAAGAATTTTAGCAGTTGTCCAGTCGCAAACAGGTGAATGGACAGAGCATAGTTTAATAGTCAACTTATTACGATCTTGGATTAAAATGTTTAAGTTAGAGAAATAAGTATTGTTAACACATACACACATAGTGTTGGCATGGAAGGTAGAACATGTTAAATGGTTTGAATTTATGAGATGGAAAAAACAAAAAAACAAAAGCATTTTGCAATGTTATCATATAATAGTGGTTACACAGGGGTAGTCACAGATGCTATTTAAAACTCCCTCATATTGGTTGTAGTATTTATTATCTTTCAGCTTAAATATAATTTTTAGATGCTTCAGAAAGTTCTAATTAATTTTGAATAATGCCTATCCTTTCACTTCCACCACCAACACTATTAACATGGTTAAACGAATTGAGCCTAATAGGAACCAGCTTCTAGTACATAAGAAATGAAATGTAGTCAAAATCTCTCTCTCTCTCTCTCTCACTGACACTGTTCTACTCAGATTATTGATGTAAAGCTGGATGGTTAAGGAGCCCCCACTTGCATTTGGAACAGTTAACGCTAAGGTCACTATGACTAAATCTCTCAGTCATCCTCTTCGCCATTGCAAAGACGTTGTCAGGAGGGCCCCCAAACAAGCATCATCAAGACACCAGGCATTCATGTCAGCTCCAATCTTAGTAACATCATCAATACCCAATGCAAATCCAGATTTGTATCATTTGGCAGAGAAAAACAACAGCCAAAAGACCCTTGCCATTTAGGAATGTGATTATCGCAATGGCATACATACTTTTCCTCAGTTCAAGAAAATGTAAGACTTACTTTATTGAAAATCTTTTTGAAGAGTAATTTTTGTACATGATACCCCCCCCCCCTGCTCTCTCAAAGGTAATTCTTATGTCATTTCTAAAAGCACTTTGACAATTTACTTCAACTGAGCTTAATTATTAATAAAATTTACTCTGAAGCTGTTTTGCTCAAATTATTCTGCTTAGTAAATATGAATATTAAAATATAAGCATATATTATGTGAATATTTACAAATTATTATTTTGCTAAATAAATAACTGAAGCATTTTGAATTAAAGTATTGATAATTTCTCAGCAAGTATGTTACGTTTCAATGATCAAAAATGATATGGAATACAGCTGGCTATTTCTAGAAACACTGCTTTCACAAAATTGTCATATCTAAGACAGAAAAAAATCTCACTTGATATATTTTAAAATTATGAATCACAGAGAATAAGATTAACCTTTTTATCTAAATTTTAAAAAGCACAAAATTAATTCACTTCATCTCGCATCACAACAATAAAGCATTCAACTAAAAAGGCTCCATACCTCTCAGGAGCCGTTGAAATTCAAAGTGCATATGCAGGGCAGTCTTCATAGCATAAGACTCTGTGTACACCAATTCACTGGACCCTATAGAATTTGACAGCAAACCACATCATACATAGATCAGATTTGGACCCTTAGATTTGTGAAGGCCCTGGGAAACTGCCTAGTGTGCCTTAAACAGCACTGTACATATGTCTTTTTGAAGTGGTGGCAATGGAAATAACTGGTGTTGCTAGTGAATTAATGAGGTTTATCATCAATGCCAAAAGGACAACAATTAGAGCAGACACCACATGATGGCCATGGCAACATATTAATCAAGCAATCATTTGTGGTAATATTTTGTGTGTCAGTACACTGCTGGAATATTGATGGTTCTAACCTTCTTTTTGATATTATTAATTATATTTTCTGCACTCCCAGCAACATTTATCCTTGTTCCCCACCCCTTAAGTAACTAATGTAATAAATCATAAAGAGGGGAACAATCATAACAACTTCAAACTGATAATAAAATAATGAAACCAGTATCCTGAAAATTGTTTCAATTTTTGTTAATATACTTATAACAACATATTACTGGAACAATTAGATGTATGTAAAAATTATGCAGTCATATAACACAGATTGTAAATGCATATCCAAAATTAAAAGAGACAGCATATTGCAAATATGCAAACAAGAACCTGATTGGAATTACTTAAATCCATTCAAAATTGACTAACCAGCGACATCTGTGAGAATGTTTGCAAATCCTTTGATGTGGAGTGAAATTATCATCGAAGTCTGACTGTGATGCAGGCACATGTTGGACAATTTGAAAGAATCTGGCAAATTGAACTACTGTGTCATGTTCCCATGACTATTTTGACATCGTTTTTATGGTTAGATGCCTTTCCTAATGCCAACCACTTTACAAAGTGGTGCGTTTTTCAATATTAACAGTAGCAAAGATCACCAAATTGCTTGGACAGTTAAGGGCCTAGAGTCACTCCTTTTAAATGAGGGGGAAAAGAGAGAGAGGGTTATGATTCTAGATGGAGAGGGTTAAAGATGACAAGATGTAACAAATCTATTTGTAGTTGAAATTGGGTGATAGTGGAATGCCTGATAGAATAGTAGAGTACACATCAATTGAAGGGAGAGGAAGTATGACTGGGGAATGGAGGAAAAGGAAGGGATTAGAGTCATAGATTATTGAATAGAGAAGGCTGAGTGGAAAGGTAAGAGGGTGGTTTGTATAGAGGGGGTGTAGAGTAGTCTGGCATTATAAGAGAAAGTATGGAGAGATGGGGTGAGGCAAAGGGGACAAGAGGAAAGCAATGCATTAGTGTGAAGAAGGAATGTTGAGTACAGGAAGAAAAGAGAGGGAGGGAGATCAGATGGGGGAGGGAAAGATGAGAAGTAGAGAGGAGGAGGTAAAGCTGCAGAGAGAGAGCAAAGAGAGAAAATGAGGCAGAGCGAGAGAGAGAGTAATGGATGAGAGCAATGAGGAAACAAGATGCTGGAGGATACCATAAACAGTATTTCGATTGTAAAATAGAAGGAAACTGGAAACATTAACGCTTTCAGAACTAGATTGCTTGTGACATTTTCATGCCAGAAGCAGGCATACTATTCCAAATACAGATAAACTTTCTTTGTGGAGCTGATTTAGACTTGGTAAAATGTCATTTTAAAACAAATCTTTCTTGACTATTCGAGTTTCCTACGAGGGAAGATTCCTATAAATAACTTAATCTTTGACACTATCCAGTGTCTAAGAGTATAACAGGTAGTGAAAGGATTCTGGCTTCAAGAATTAAGTGTCATTCTTATTTCAATGTTTGTAAATCTGATTAGAGGCTAATGCATAAATCTACACAAACAGCAAAGGCATTCATTCTTGCCACAGAGTACTATTTAAAGTTCAGAAGAATGTTAATGAGTACTCAACTGTTTTTATTACATAAAAGTATATAACTGCACTTAAAATAGTTCTAAGTAGATCAAAGAGTCAACCGCACATAAAGGAAGCATCAGTAATTCAACTGCATGATGAAAGCTGCAGTAACTTAAGACTAGAAGCTTCAAAGAAATATTGTAAGCCATTAATATATGATATATGTGTTGTTTTCCAACAACTGAAAGTTTAATAATGCGATTAGCTACTGAGATATAGGTGAGACACAAAACCTGGTGAACTAAGGGAGCAAGATTTATATAGCTGAAGGTAATAAAAACAGAGCCTCAATGTCATTAGTCATCCAGCTGGAAATATCAGTCAAATCATCTTAAATTTACAACATAACCTTTTGAAATAGAATACATTGAGTGATGTAGTTCCTAATATATAAAAACATAGGGTGATCAGTTGGAATGTTTTTCATCATAGGTCCCTTCAGTACGAGATGACCTGGGACTTAAAAGCAACATGGATTCATCAAATGCTTATTCTGGGTTTTCCTAACAGATTCAAAGACAAGCAGAGAATATGAACCATAAGTAATTAAAAAAGGGACCTAACGGAGTTGAAATAAAGAAAATAACAAATGCTAGAAAACAATTTAATGAGGATTCTTCAAATCCATTCAAGCTATTCCGACAAAGGTTTAATGTCAATCAAGAACAGAATTACTTAAAATTCCTCTTTTGTGAAATGACCCACAAGATTGCACATCTGTTTGCAATTTTTGTAGGTTTTTAGTCAATCTTTTATTTTCCCAAGTTGACAATGTATTGAAAATCACTGAAGAACTGTAGTAAAAACGAATAGATTGCTTATGTTTTCAGAAAAACAATGAATCTTCAGATAAGTTAAATGAACAATGTGGATTACTTGAAATTTATCAGAAGCTATATTTTATCTATTTACCTGATATATATTTTTTTTGTATCTATATCAGTATGAATAGGAAAGCAACCAATCGAACTGCAAAAGTAGCAAGAGCCATGAAATTGCGGATACATAAAACTCATTTGATAAACAACATTAATATCAGTTTCATGTTTGAGTTTATTCACTAGAAATAAAATAATAAACCTAACACAAAATATTGAAGTTTTTAATAGTTTAATGACAATATCAGGCAAATGTAGGTGCAAGAGTGGCTGTATGGTAAGTAGCTTGCTTCCCAACCACATGGTTCCGAGTTCAGTCCCACTGTGTGGCACCTTGAGCAAGTGTCTTCTACTATAGCTTTGGGCCAACCAAACCTTTGTGAGTGGATTTGGTAGACAGAAACTGAAAGAAGCCCATCATATATATATACACGTGTGTGTGTGTGTTTGTTCCCCCACCATCGCTTGACAACCGATGTTGGTATGTCTACGTCCCCCTAACTTAGTGGTTCAGCCAAAGAGCCCGACAGAACAAGTAATAGGCTTACAAAGAATAAGTCCTTAGATCGATTTCCTATACTAACGGGTGGTGCTTCAGCATGGCTACAGTCAAATGACTGAAACAAATAAAAGAATTGTACTGATTGCTGTTTAAGTTGGCTTCCTAACCACATAGTTTTAGGTTCAACCCCATTGCATGGCATTGAGTATGCACAGATGTGTGTGTGTGTACCTGTGCTTATTCCCTACCACTGCCTGACAACTGGTATTGGTTTGTTTGTGTCACCATAGCAGTCATAGCAGTTCAACAAAAGAGATCAATAGAATAAATACCAGGCTCAAAGAATAAGTACAGGGTTGATATGTTACATTAAATCCTTCAAAGCAGAGCCACAACATGCCCACAGACTAATCCTTGTAGCAAGAAAAAGATAAGATATTAGAAATCCGTCCACTTTACTGAACAACAGTGAGCGGTATAAGTTATGAATAGAGAAAATATTGACTTTTATATGTCCAACAGCACAAAATTAAACAAAAGAATGCAATAGTGTTTGTCAACATTATTATCTCAGATAAAAGTCCAATATTGCAATGAAAGTAACCCTCAGATGAAAGTTCGGCTTTATTTTGCTTCAATCATTCAAGCTAAATGATTTCAGTTATGTTGAAGCTCGTACTGAATTTTATATATGTTAAACAAAAGTTTGCAAGTCATTCTATCCACGCACACGCACACACACACACACACACATATACAAAATTCAGACTGCTGTTATCTTGAAAGTTATCTAGTAGATTTTACTTCTTATTGAATAGTGGAATGTACTGTTTTTGAA
>NC_068985.1:92652476-92666902 GCF_001194135.2 Octopus bimaculoides | reverse complement strand
GAGATGTCTAAACATCTACTTTGACCATGTGACTGAGCAACATAGCGAGCTTAGAGTACTTCTGAAATCATTAATTTAGAAACACAAAAAAAAAAAAAAAAATCAGAATAAGTATATAAATAGACATAAACACAACAAACACATGAAGACACTTACAGATCAAATTGAGAAAAAATACCAGATTGTTTTGGACTATTGATATTCTTTATTTGTGAATAAATAAGTAACCACCTCTAAGAGCTAAGTACAAAATGCCATTGAACATGCTTATCTTTAGAAGCAAATTATCCAAAATATCAATATCAATGATGAGACAATCGTAAAAACAGTACAATAGTGCCTCTCTCTTTGCAGTCCATGTTAATATCAACAACACAGATCGATTAGAAGAAAAGAAAACACTGGATTAGACTATCTAAAATGTTTTCTGTACTCTGCACATCGAGTAAACTAAAGTATGTGAAAAGAAGGGCAGTTGCTCAACACAATGCTACATGAAGAAATATCTGAATATCAAGTTGATATGAAGCGATCAAGATGATATCTTCTCAGTTTAAAATACTCCTAGTTCTGTCAATGTACACAACGCAAGATTTTAAACGCCATCTCACACATTTACTTGACAGCAAGAATTGTCATGCAACAGAACACTAAACAGGAAATTTGGAATATTTTGTAATTTTATACCAAAGGCACATTGATGCCTGTTCAAAAATTATTTTAAAAAATAGCAAACTGCAGTTCTTGGATGGTTAGGTCAAACTATGATAGACTTAATGTGTTGTATGTAAAAGTTACAGATAAAGTGTACTCTTCACAAACATGCATGAATATATCTGAACATGCAAAGAGCTAATTTCTTTAACACTATTCTATATTTTTGAGATAAGGAATTAAGTACATTATTTACACACAAACAAGGTGAGGGCACCTATCCATCCATGGTATATAAATACTTATTTCTTTAATATGTCAGAAGTTGGACAAAGTATTTATGGTTCCTCAAGTCTGCTACAATACTGGGATTTGGAATATCAAATTTTCCAAGTCAATTCAAATAATTCTACAAATCTTTTAGCAGATAATTTACTCATGTGCATCAAAATGAAAAGTTATATCAGTGTTTGATATCAGAAATAATTATTTTTCATTTTCAATAAACCTGTTTTTATTGAATAAACTTTGAATTTAATTCCAAATTATATATCAATAACTAATAAACAGCAAGATAATTGTTTGATACAGTCTCTAGCCTTCAGCTCATAAGTTTTATCAAAATTCTTAATTTCATAATTCTGTTTTGCTCTCAAGTATTCCGTATGTGTTCCACTTCATTGTTCAGATAAAAATTTCATAACAGTATGTCAAAACAAACTTGGTTAGACATAGTGGCAACATTATTACTGTGTTACCTCTAAGAAACAAGCATACCAACTGAGCATTTCCTATTAATTAATTTGAATATCGTATTAGTCACTTGGATTTATTTTACTTTGGTTTTCTAGTAGATTTTGATAACTAAAACAAAATATTCAAATGAAACCAGTGATGGCCTGCATCGGCAATTAGTATATACAAATCAATTATTTGACCAGCAAACGTCTGACATTTCCTGCCCAACACGTTAGATTTCTCTTCCTCATATTAAATTTATTAATTACACTCTGCGAACTATTGACAATTAAACATTTTAATTTTTAGTTCTAATATCTTTCTAATTACAATTAATACAATTAATAGTTTGTTTTTGTTTGAAATTTATCAGCTCATTCACATTATATATACATACATACATATATATATATATATATATATATATATATATATATATATATATATATACACACAATATATACACACACACACATGCTTTGTTTTACATAAGAGAAAATATCTCAGACAATGCCAGTTGCTAGTGTTGTAATGTAAATGCATTGTAATGTCTTGCATTACTTTGAGTTCAAAGATCGTAACTGCCCATAAACTTCGCCCCCTCAGGGATCAATACCATAATTAACACTTTTCAAGTGGTCTATTCCAATTGAGTATGCAGCCTTCCCTATAAAATATGGTACTTTGCACTATCAAAAATTAAAACGTTAATTCTACTACTACTTTCAATAAACACAATGAATGTTAGATTACTGGTGAGCAAAAACAGATAATTACTAATTAAGGGTTTAAGTTCAAATATTTTCAGGCTTTTGAAGTGGAGATCCTGAAAAATATTAAGAAATTTTTATAGCAAAGCTTTCATATTTATACAGCTATTAATTGTAACTATTCATGAGAAAGCATTCAACAACGTTGTTTATGTGTAGTGAATAGTGTTATATTATCACCATTATTATCACATTTTATAATAACTAACATAGAAACTTAAAATTTTGTAACTACAATATTGCAAGAGATAAGTTCCCTCCATATGGCACTGATTAAATCGTATTCTGATAAATTGCCTCCACTCTAGTAGCAGGAAGCTTTTTATTTTAATAACATCTGCTTTCTGTGAGGACTTAACTTTAAATATATATATATATATATATATATATATATGAATTAAATAAGAAACAATGTATAAACAAATTACGCTAACGTCTTATCTATAAATTAATGAACAAACACATATTGACTAATAATTCAGAAAACCAGCATAAACTACTTTCTCATTGTGATTTTTGAAATTGTTAACTTGAGCATCAAGTGAGTAGTAAATATTCCAATTGTTGCTAAAAATAGAATTCGTTAATCTCAGGCACAAAACAGATTCCACAAGTAATCAATATTTGACTGACATTAGTTAAAATTTGGTCCAAATTTGATTACATTATGGAAAACGAAAGTGGTTTAAAGAACAATAGATAAGATGATATACGCATATGAAAGTATAAGATGTGAATCACGAGTAGTAATAAATACTCTCTAATACATGTCTGAATCTTTCTGCTGTCGAGCCTTTTTGTTATCAAATGGAACATAAAAATTACATATTAAAAATGACATGCACATGCTAATTATCAGATAAAATTTTAATGCTGCATAAAGTAAAAATTACAACCAACATACAAATGTTATTTCATAATTTTATATGCTAATATTTCATTAGATATATTTCATCCTATTGTTTCCTTTCATCTCGCATTATAATCATTTGGAAATAAATAAAAAGTGCAATCTATTTCTTTGATAATGCTTATCGTTAGGATTTTCAATAAAGTAATTTTTAATGTTAATTTCATATTATTTTTCTTCCTCTGAGTAAAGTACTTGTAAAAATAAAATAATTATTAAATAAAAATTATAAAACATTTACTCATTGAAAATGTTTATCAACATTCTCTATTTTATAATATTAGCAATCAAAAAAAAAAAAGAAAAAAGATTTTCATTTGTAAAATAATGTAACTGAATAGACAACATATGGTTGTTTTTTTTTGTCAATTTTATTCTATTTGAGTAGAAATTTTACAAAATGTTTTCTGGCTTATTGTTTTTTTTTTCTTTTTTTTATCCTGAACATTTTATTCAAATCATTTAGCATAAAACTCCTACTTCTTGAAAACACCTATCCAAAATAGTGTGTTAGTGAGTTTCAATACATATTTTAGCTTCTTTGATATATACCATCAAGTCATTTTGTGTGTTTTTGATGGTGGCTACTAACTCATTATCAAGTATGACCCATTTTCTGCACTGAAACTCCATATATATAAGGCTTCCATAGTGATGAAAACTCCAAGAAACCATCTCTTAGATACACAAGCCACCTCCAGGGCAACAAGAATTGCAACAACTTATGCCAATATTATATTCTGTAAAGCCTCAAAAGTGAGGAAAATACAAATATGGCAATACTTCATTGTTGCTAAGGCAGTGAGATGCTTAGTGGTATTTCATCTGTCTTTACATTCTGAGTTCAAATTCCGCCGAGGTTGATTTTGCTTTCATCCTTTTGAGGTCGATAAATTACGTACCAGTTGTGTTCAGGGGTTGATCTAATCGACTGGCTCCCTCCCAAAAGATTTCAGGTCTTGTGCTTAGAGTAGGAAAGAATACTTCGTTGTTGCAGATGCATGTGATAACCCAACTGCCAAAACAAAATGTCTGCTGATCTATGAAGCTTCAATTCTTCACTGGCAAAAAAGGAAAACAAGTATCTGTGCATGTTCACATGTGCACACAGAGAAAGGCAGATTTTATTTTTGTAGTAGTGCATCTGCAACAAAATATTTACAAACACACCTTTCTATACAATACTTTTTACTCAGCTCAACTGATCCACCTAACACTTGAAAAGCAGAATACTTTATACATTCAATAGCTGATTTGTAAATGATGTTACGGTAATTAAATCAAGGAAAAGCTGTTTAAAAAACACAAAAAACTGTTATATTCATATATTTGATTTGTTGTCAAGTCAAAATTTCCATTGCACAACTGTGACATGCTCATTGATAACCCTACTGCAGTAACACCAGTAACCAGGTCAAGAATTGTTCAATAAAAACTCGAAGCATTCAACATAGTTGGACCAGTATTCAGTTTTACTATTCAATTCATTTGTTCTACTAAAAACAGCAACTGTTCCAGAATCTCAGAATACAGCAGATTCTGTGTGTGTGTGTGTGTGTGTGTGTGTGTGTGTGTGTGTGTGTGTGTGTGTGTGTGTGTGTCAGGGGCCAAATTAATTCCTATTTATTAGGATGGTAAAATCTACACGATCAGTTTGTATCCACAGAGGTGAACTCTGGACACAACATAATGGTAAACAAAAGGTCTCAAAACGACCCTTCCCCATAAACTAAAACAATGCTTTAAAACTAGCCCATGAAAGTAGGAGAATATGTGAGAATACAAAAATTCTGAAGAGGAAGAACTGGATACATTTTTCCCAAAACCAAAATAAATTATTTGCTGATGTTCAGTTCGCATAGTAATGGATGCTGAACATGACCTAATACTATTGGCACTGGTATAAAAGCAGAACAAGTAAAATTGAATGAAAAAAAAAAATATGTTCAGTAAAATAAAAATTTGCATTACCTTCATATAGCCAGAGGATAAGGTTAAAGACACAAAATTTCAGCAATGAATCACTTACCTAGAAAATAAAATGTAAAAGTTAGAAATAAAACATTTAAATATATATATATTTTTTTTTTCATTCACACACATTATCACATAATTACACACATACATTATATGACACTAAATGGAAAAACATTTGCTTCTGATACTACAGATTCAGAAATCAGAGATAATACAATCCAATACACAGAATGTGTTCAAAAGTTAATTGGAAACTTAATGCTTATAGATATTTTTATGATACCTCGTTCATTGGATGGATGGATGTGAGTGCGCATGTGTGTGTTTGTGTGTATATGTGAGTGTGTGCATGCATGCACATACAAAAATCCATTAGTAAAAAGTCTTTGTCAGAGGACTAATAGAAAATGTGCATTATTGTTTATCTGTCAGTGGATTTATGTAACTGCGTGTGTTGAATACCGAGCATACAACAAATTGTTGACATTTGATTTCAAAATGTTATGGAAGACTAAGTAACGTAGCAAAATGCACAAGTCAGAAGTGACAAAATGGCCAAGATATTCTTAACATATTCCTTCTGCATTAATTTGATCCCAGTCAGCAACAAAAGAATTAGGTTGCAAACTGATTACAACATTATTTTGTTAAGCAAAATTTGCTTATATTCTGAAAACATTTCAAAAGAAATCAAAATTAATCGCTGTTTCTGTCCACATCTATGATCACTTATGCTCTATTAATTTCATTAGGCAATAATTGCTAATAACTCTTTGGGAGTACTGAAGAAATCAAAGGAATAATTTCATAATTGACTATTATTACATTTCAGTTAACTTTTTGTAAAGTATTATTCAGTAAAAGTGAGGGAAATTCAATATCAAATAAATAAACAAACATCATTTTGGCAAAAATCATCCTTATTACACGGGATCTTCAAATGGATAATTAGCAACAGATTGTTAAGCAATTCCAATAATCCTCATAAAACTCACTTAAATGTCTATGTCTGAGTAACCTAAAATAAATTCTATGATTTTTCCTCCTAACATCAAAGTTGGCAAAAACTCAAAAGCTGTTTGAAATGTGATCAAAGTCATATACCAACCGTCTTGAAATAAAAACTAGTGAAGCAAAACGGCAGCTGAAGTGCGACGTTATGTACTGTAACTAAGAAGTCTTATATCTATCTGAGCTTGAAAATGAATGCCTAAGAATCTAAACTAAAGATCAATAATTTAGTCAGTTCTTTGTTATTTAATCAATAGCAAGCAACACAAGTGACAGCAAAAGTTTCAATTATCTTTCCTGAAATAATCTAAACTGATAAGAGAAGTTGTTATGTGATGAATAGAAGCACAGAAGAATAGTGTTTGGAATTGTAGTAATATTTCAGACTACATGTGTGTGTATGAGAGGGAGAAATAGAAAAATTTAGTCCAAGATTATAATATCAGGTGTTAAATGAAATGTGGAACACCTAGGAAAGAAAGAAAGAAAACAAAACAAAAAAACAATATTTGTTATGTAGAGTCTTGCATATTTTCTAATGTGTTCATTGAAAATATTTCAACAGTCACTGCTTTTGTTTATTTAAAAGAAAATTATTTTGTGACTGAAATTAAACGAAAGAAGAGTTTGTTTATTGCAATTTCCAACCCCGACAAGAACTTACAGGTTTAATTCTATGTTATAAATACATCACATTAAATGTCTTAGTTGACTAAAATTAGATCCTATTACATAGTTGACTGTTAGTTGTTTGTCAAAACATCTTGTTGCATTCAATAATACAATTATCTGATTTTCAACTCTATTCAACTGGTAGCAGAATAAAACAGACCAAAAAAAAAGGAAAAAAAAGAGAAAAGAATGGAAAATAATGAAAAATTTTAAAAAGAAGTAGAATGTAATTTAGGAAATCCTGTAGTTTCATAGACCAATATTACCAAAATTTTAAAACGGTGAGATCTAATCTGCTTTATGTACACATACAAAGTACACCATCAGCAATGCAATTTCCAAACCCTGACCCAGCATTCATAGAGAAATCAAATACTTAAGATGTAAGTATAGCAGTATAGTGCACAGGGGCAATATGATTGCCAATATGTTTTACAGAAACAATGAAGACCGAGTGCAATAAAAGTAGAAACATTTCCTTAAAGGACTTCAGGAGAATTGTTATTTAAAGTAAATTTAGATGTTCCTATTTAAAGCAATTTATGCTGATTCCTAAATATCCCTCCGAGCACATTTCTTCTGACATGACATTAGTCTCTTCCTTGCTAGTTTTCTTTTCCTATTGATTTATCAGAGACAAGAGGGGTGAGAGGGGAAAAATATCAATCAACTCGCAAAACACGATTGCAGGTCAAATTTCAAACATTCAATTTCACCTAGTATACACTACTGATCAGAATAAACCATAAATTGTTTGGAGTTCTAGTATTTAAACTAAGAAATCTACTACATTAAAATTTGAACACTAATCAGAATGCTATACAGTTTCTTTCTAATGCAGTTAATTATAGATGTAAACACTAGTTTCAGCTGACAAAGTTGAATACTAAGCAGTTACAGATGCTGCAAGTCTATATTTTAGAATATTTCAACTTCGTTCATGCTTCAAAAGTTAACATAGGTACACAAAATTGTCTATGTGAAGCTGCTAGCTCCACCGGTTCCCATAGCTCTTTGAAAGGAATTATGATCATCACAGAAAATGGTTTAAGACAAAAGCACATTTTAAAAACAACATACTAAGGAATGATCTACTGAATCAGCATCATCATCATCATTTAACGTCTGCTTTCCATGCTAGCATGGGTTGGACGATTTGACTGGCGACTGGTGAACCAGATGGCTACACTAAACTCCAATCTGATCTGGCATAGTTTCTACGGCTGGATGCCCTTCCTAACACCAACCACTCCGAGAGTGTAGTGGGTGCTTTTTACGGCCACGCACAAATGGTGTTTTTTACATGCCACCTGCACAGGAGTCAGTCCAATGTTTTGTTCACATCCCACCGGCACAAGTGCCAGTAAGGCGAAGCTGGAAACGATCACGCTCAAATGGTGCGTTTTACATGCTACCAGCATGGGAGCGTGACCGCTGCTCTGGCAGTGATCCCACTCGGATGGTGCTGTTAGTGCTCCACTGGCATGGGTGCCAGTCAACACATTTGGTTCAGTTTCGATCTCACTTGCCCCAACAGGTCTTCGCAAGCTGAGTTTAGTGCCCAATGAAGGAAGGTTGGCATGGGTGCCAGTCGTCGAATTTGGTTCAATTTCGATTTCACTTGCCTCAGCAGGTCTTCGCAAGCAGGGTTTTGTGTCCAAAGAAGGAAAGGTACGCATAAGTCAGAATGATCAAGTCAATAAAGTTGCCAGTTCATACTCCAGCACAAATACTATTATGTAACTTTAGGCACTAAACTAAATTTACAACATAAAAAAGGTAGATTTTGATTACTTACAATGTTTGAAACAGGAAATAACACAGTGGAGTCCAATGTAGTGTTTAATAAAATATATTAGGAATTCGGAGTGGCTGTCTGGTAAGTAGCTTCTTTACCAACCACATGGTCCCAGGTTCAGTACTACTGCATGGCACCTTGGGCAACTAACTTCTACTATAGCCTCGGGCTGACCAAAGCCTTGTTAGTGGATTTGGTAGATGGAAACTAGAAGAAGCCCGTTGTATATATGTATACATATGTATGTGTATATATGTTTATGTGTCTGTTTGTCCCCCCCAGCATCGCTTGACAACTGATGCTGGTGTGTTTATGTCTATACAATCTTGTGGTTCAGCAAAAGAGACCGATGGAATAAGTACTAGGCTTACAAAGAATAAGCTCTGAGGTTGATTTGCTCAACTATAAAGGCAGTGCTCCAGCATGGCCGCAGTCAAATGACTGAAGCTAGTAAAAGTCTAAAAGAGTATTGTTTTGCTCAGCAAACATGGGAGACAACTTCACTCGATTGATCAGGAAATATACTAAGCAAGATGGTTCAGTAGTAGGCTGCTGGCTTAGTAGATAAGCGATCAATTCATACTACAGCAGAAATGCTTAGTCAACAAGCATTTTGAGGTATTTTAAGAAAATTTCATTATTCTCATTTCCAAATACTGTATTCTACTTATTCAATAACTCTCCATTTTTCAAATTAATTAATTATGAGTAGAGATAAGCTTTTAGCAAGATGAAAATATGTCTCAGTTTCACCAGTAAGACTTTTCAGAAAAGTATGAACAGCAAAGTAATTTTTTCCCCCTTAGATAAGACATTAATATTCTACATCTAAAATTATCTGTCAAGAAAATACAAATCCACATCTAAGTACACACCTAACCTATCACACTTTATCAAAAGTGCTAAAGGTTATAAAATATTATTTTCAACATAAACCTATATTTCATGGCAGAATCTACAAAATGGTACTCACACACACACACACACACATGTACATGCATGCACACACACACACACACGTACACAGATGAACATGCGCACACACACACTCACACACATGTACATGCGCACACACACATGTGTACACGCACACACACACATGTACATGCACACACACACATGTACATGCACACACACACATGTACATGGAAACATACACACATGTACACATATACACACATGCACACACATGCACGTACACACACATGTACACACACACGCATGTACACACACATGCATGTACACACACATATACACACACGTATACATATGTACACGCACACATGTACACGCACACACGTACACACACACATGCACACATGCACACACGCCAGCATGGAAGTCAGGCCTTAAATGATGAATGATAACACTCTTCACTAGAGAAAAACAAAATACTTATAACAAAGGATAAATTTATTAAACAATATAAAAACTGTATAATTCCCCTAACTAGCTGTAATCTGAGTGGTAATAGATTTGCTTGGGAATAAATACAATTAATTAAAATAGGGATAGTAAAAAAAAATATAACACAAATTAAATGCGTGATGAAGTTATATATAAAAGCATTTTTTCAGTAAGTGGAAAACTTTGTCTGGAAAATACTAATTTACCATCAGCTGTGAAAATATGAACAACGTTTTGATTTTATTTATGTTATTGGTGAAAGGTTTGGCCAAGAGTGATTAGGAGGGGGAGGCAGTTTATATCGAATCTTAGACATTATCGTAATCAAAAGTCAAAACAATCACCACTCCAGTCTATCTAATTGAATAAAACACTCAAAATAAGTATAATCTATTCGGGAAATTGAGGGGATAGGTTTGCTGCCACAGCATAAAGAAAACAGTGACTGAGGCATGCAACAAGTCAATGTTTCAAACCAAACCCTGCTGTCTTGGCAAAGAAAAAGATACATTAGATAAGGTGATTTTCTAAAATAGTGGAGTTAGCACAGTTGGAATGCATTTGATCTATTCAATGAGAGCTGAAGTAAAGCTAGACAAAGACACATTATTTCTATTGACATCATAAAGTGCAGACCTTCACCAAGCAGCTCATTTTCACCCATATACACGCATGCTGAAAAATCACCCAATTTCCCAAACCAACACTGGCAATAACATAACCTCCTCGGTGGGGTTAAAAAATAAATAACACAACCATAGGATTTAAAAAACAAAAAATCCTTTAAAGACAGCAATCATCTGAAGCAGTTATAATAAATCAATGACAACAGCAAGCTAGTTTCACCATACAACTAAAAAGAAACAACAATTACCTAAAACTTGAGTGATACACACACAACATCATGGTCGGAAAAGTAACAGTCTGTTACGGTGACTTTTGGACGCCGATCCTGATTGACGTAAACATAATTTAGCAGGCTTCCATAGTTGGTGGTGGAGTTTTGGATTAGTTGGTTGAACCCAAACTGGTTCATAGTTATCAAGATCTCATGGTTAGGGGAATAAAGGAGATCCACGTTGTCAAAGATAAAAGAGGTATCTGTCTACTTACGAAACTAAACCTACCTACCTATTTTACATCCTTCAGTGGTCAGTATAGTATCGATCATCCCTCAAGAGTCCATAGATATGTGAGTAAAATTACTAATACAGAAATGAAAATATAACTTTGGAAACAGCAACACCACCATAGGTTACATGGAGACGATGAACGTATTTTCAAGGGAGATAATCAAAGAACGTAACATTGTAATACTTCATGTAAAGTAAATATAACAAATAAAGAATCTTTCAAGAATCCATAAAAATTCCCGGATCAATACCAAAGTTTCATCATCTATTCCTTGTGTTATTACCAACTTTTCTTGCAAGCTTCATCAAATACCGTTCACAACTTTTTGAGTTATTTTGCACACAGACGGATAGGCAGACGAACCAGCGCCGATGAAAACATAACCTCCTTCCTTGGCGGAGGTAATTAAAGATGATCTGGACGTGTGAAGGATCAGTTCTTTTGTTACAGCAAACTCCAGCCATCAGTCCCTGTCATCACATTCACACCTCACATATTTGCAATATGTGTAGGCGGCTTCATCCACTCAGATGGAATACATACAAAATACATTCACACAAAAAATAATTATAGTATCAATAATTTTCATTAGCTCTAAACAATGATGGGATGCACCAATGTTAGCTGCAACTGGTGTGCTCTATTCAAGATTACCTTTTGTGACTACAACCAGAAACTGTTCGTACAAGACAATATGTGTGTGTGTGTGTGTGTGTGTGTGTGTGTGTGTGTGTGTGTGTGTGTGTGTGTGTGTGTGTGTGTGTGTGTGTGTGTGCGTCATAAAACAAAATATACACATACATAATTAAACGATCCAGAAAATCTAGTACACATTTTCCTAGAATCCATAGAAGATACATGAAGATGAAAATTCTTTCAAAAGCAGACATAAAATGAAACATCAAAAAAGCTAAAGAGTAATATTTTAGAATAGCATGAACTGTATAAAATTTAATTGATGTGTTGATTATTAATTATACTGAATATTGTGAACTTCACCTGTGAAATGCTTGAGCTGAAATTAATGAAATAACTTTAAAGTATTAGTTTTAACCAAAGAAAATTTAGATTAAAATTTGAGTTGGTATTAAAATATCAATCTAACTTCAAAATCTTTTGCTAAGTAAATCAATAAAAGTGATGAAATATTTCAGCAAGCTCAAGGTATAACAACTATGTTAAAATACTTTTAATTAATAGATACTAATGAGCTTTTTATATACAAGAATGCCTCTGTGTGTGTGAGAGAGTGAGAGAGTGAGAGTATTGATTTCAAATAAAATAATGGAATGGTTCTTTTATCAAAGACAATCACTGCTCTTACCAAATAAACTATCTCTAGTTATAACAACACAAAATTCCTGAGGACACTACAAATAGTAGATCTCACCATTTGTGATAATCTCCCTAGGTAATCCTAAATAACATAATAACAAAGAATCTAGTCTTTAAGAGGCAGATTTTGCTGAGAAATATTTCATGTATGGATTAATTGGTGATCCTCAACAAAATTCAATACTTCTCTTCTTATCACTAATTATCTCTTCACTCAAGCCTTACACCAATCAACATCATATCTCAGCTGTTTGGAGGGCCAGCAAAGGTCATGGGTACAGGACACCTGACTCCATCCTCTTCTAAAACAAAACAATTTCTGTAATTTCTAGACGGGATAAAAAACAAGCATGCACATGTTGCTTAGCCACAGATCAGCCAATTCTAGTTATAACCATGTTTTTCATTCAGACTAATTTTATCTATGAGCCACCACTGGTCAGTACAGTGTAATTTCAGGCAGATTTTTTTGATACTTCAAGCAGGTTGAGCAACCACACTGAAGTTCCTGCTGTTGCATTTAGAGTGATGACAACTACAAATAAGTGTTGGCAAGCTGGCAGCCAAAATGCTTTAGCAGCATTTTCTCTGACTTTACATTCTACGTTCAAATGCTGCCAGGATCAACATTGCCTTTCTGCTTTTCTAGGGTCAATAAAATAATTACCTATTGAACACTGAGTTTATGATGACATCAAATTATCCTCCCCACCCCAAACCTGCTGGCCTTGCACCAAAATTTGAGACCATTCTCATTATTGCTCGCAATTAACAATTCCCATTTTTAAGGCAGTGAGCTGGCAGAATCGTTAGCACACCGGGCGAAATGCTTAGCAGTGGTTCGTCTGTCTTTACATTCTAAGCTCAAATTCCGCCAGGGTTGACTTTGCCTTTCATCCTTTCAGAGCCAATAAATTAAGTACCAGTTACGCACTGAGGTCAATGTAATCGATTGGTCCCCTCCCCTAAAAATTTCAGGCCTTGTGCGCATAGAAAGGATTATTATTATTAAAGTGGCAAGCCAAGAAAACTGTTAGTACAACAAACAAAATACTTGGCAGCATTTCGTTAGCCTCTGCGTTCTATGCTCAAACTCCACTAGGGTCAACTATACCTTTTATTATTTCGGGGTTGATAAAGTAAGTACCAGTTTTAGCAAAAGGGTCAATGACGCCAACTAACCCTTCCTTCATAATTTGAAGCTTCGTACCTATAGTAGAAACCATTATTACTACAACTACACCAATGTATCTGTTGATGTAGACAATATCTCAGACGACAAGATTTTCCGGACTTATGGATTTTATTTCACAATGGTGAAAATGATGGAGGTCTATGATTATTTGCAATACAAATTAATAGGAGAGGAAGCTTTTCAGCTTCATCTTATCATAAGGCAGTTATTAATGACTGAAGAAGATAATAGCTAAAGCATACACAGTATAAATGAAGAGCAAAGCTAACAGCAGACCAGTGCTTCAAACAGTTCTAACCAACTCCAACCGCAAAACAGATATTACTTTCGTAATATATTAAATGATAATAATGGTAGAGTCAACTATTTATTTTAGATCAATAAGAATACCTCCCGAGCTAAAACAAATATCTGTATGTACAAATGCACATATATATAACATTTTTTATATATATCACAAACTTGTTATAACCAATCATGAATTTATGACATTCAACGTTGTCTGAAGTAGACCCAAAATGACCTCGAGTGGTAATTTTGCCATTTATATTTCCAAGATGGTTACCATCCTAACATAATGTATTACCAGGTTTTGTCAGTCTTGCCAATATTGTCAATTTAAGAAATTTAAGAAAGTTATGAATTTTCAGCAAAGCTTATTTACATTGTGCAAATATGAGCTAAATACATTTCCTTTCTCAGTTCTGTTATTAACAATCACAAATATTCATCTTAACATCTCCCCCGCTTTAATGCAGTTCTGAAAGATCTTCACTCCATGGATACTTTACTTAAAAAGCTCTCAACTTTGAACTCGAGCAAGTA
>NC_068985.1:92619439-92652452 GCF_001194135.2 Octopus bimaculoides | reverse complement strand
GGGGGGGAATCAAGTAAAGAAATTGTCTCCTTAAGCTTAAACTTCATTGTCTGGTGAATAATTATATTTTCCTGTTGACTATCAAGACCACCAATCAATGCAAGAACACACACAAAAAAAAAACAAAAAAAAAAATCAGTAAAACCTACTTGTTGAAAAAAAAAAGAAGAAAATTTGCAGTTTCTCTAAATTGTATAAAATTAAAAGAAATCAATGATCGTTTTTGTTTTTGAATTATCTATTTGTTGCTTTCCTCAAAAGCAACTAACTGCATTACTTTCATATATAGCATAATCAATGACTTGAATGGTTTAACCCCAATTATGCCAACCTCCCTGACACAGCTTCAGGTTCTATGCTACAAAACATTTCAACTTAAAGTGCTCGTGTCTCCCTCATATCTTCCTGTAATAACAACCTATTGTTAATCACATATTCAAAATGTTCCTAGCCTAGGTCTGATATTCTAGAAAAGGGGTTTAGGTGATATTATGGATACCAGTAATTGACTCAGGTTTTATTCTATTGACCTTTGAAGGACAAAAGGAAAAAAATTGATCCTAGTGTTATATGAACTTAGAATTGGAAGAATCGTCAATTAAATATTAGTAAAGGTTAATTAGTTCATAAAATTCTAGTAAATTCGTGGTTATTTTTAAAATGAATTGAAATAATGTTATTTAATTAGAAATATACCACCTGCTTTGTAAAAGGGTTAAATGGTTGACATATTTAAGCCAGATGTAATGAACAAGGAACATAAGTGAAGTGGTTATACAAAAATGGACTTGCATATCAAGTTATTACAGAAGTGGTGCATCTCAATGTTGTACACAACTTGAGTGATGTATATTGTTTTATACATACAAAAGAAATGATTTCATACCTGCTTAATATGCAAGACAGATACAAGTTCAAAAATTAAAAATCAGATTCCTATATTCCAGCAGAAGAGAGCAGTGGGCTTACATAATCAATACAAAATGCAAGACGCATTTCAAACAGAACATTTACCTTCCAAGATTTATTTTTGCCTTTACTAAATAATTGCTCCAAGTTGGAAAAGTACTCAAAATGTACTGAGATTAATTCATCCCTAAAAAATTGACCTTCGTTTCAGGAGTTGATCCAAAGTTGGATTCATGACCATTAACTTGAGCTCTTGGACTGTGTGGCATAAAAACTTAGTAGGAACTCAGTAGAAATTTAATATAAACAGCAAACAAAAAAAGATATGAAAAAGCTGTTTAGGCATGGTTGTGTGGTTAAGAAGCTTACATTGAAACCATGAGCTTTCAGGTTCAGTCCCACTGCACTGCACCCTGGGCAAGAGTCTAATGTACTGCCACACCAAGCAATGACTTGTTAGTGAATTTGGTAATCAAAAACTGTGTGGAAGCCCTTGGTATGTGCATGTGTGTGTTGTATGTGTACCCCCCCCCACACACACACACACCATTTGACATTCAGTGCTGAATTGCTTGCACACCCATAAGTTAGCCATTCAGCAAAAATGGCCACCACAATAAATAGAAGACTTAATATGTACTGGGGTCAATATGTTCAACTAAACCTATTAAGGCAGTACCCCAGCATGGCCACAGTCCAATGACTAAAACAAGTAAAAGATAAAAGACGTAAGTTTGGGAAAGATTTGATACACCCATTGATAAGAAAAATCCCATCAGTCCTTCAATATATCAACATTGCTTTGCATTGCTGGAGGAAACAATACTGCCAGTAACACCAAAATCATTGTGCTCCGTAATTAACAGCTGATGAAGGGAACGTGCAAGTTACATGGAGGACATATTGAATATGTCTGAAAACCTTGCACATACCCACATGTAATCACAAAATAGTACAGTGAGCTTTTTACTATATTTATCAAGTACAATGTATCATTACTCGGGGTTCAAATGCTACAAGAATCAATACATAATTGTAGTATAATGTAAAATTCCATTATAAGCTATATACTCTCCTGAAAAACTGACCTTGAGCCTTATCAAAAGAAACTGTGTTTGAACATGTGTGTATGCACATGTACGAGTGTTAAAGTGGTATGCGTATTTGTAAATGCACGTGTGTTCATCCACATACAAAACAATAACAGTGTCATCAACATTTATACTCGTTAGACAATTAACTAAAATGTCTTTGTTCTTTGATAGCAATAGAATTCAAACGGTTTTAATGATTACCTAGTCAAAATGACTGATATAATAGGGATGTTATTGCCATTATCTGAAAATGGGAACGATTGTAAACTGGAGCTGAAAACAAATAGTATTGTTTCCAATTTTGTCTAAATCAATATAGACAACAAAACCATGATTCCATAACCTGAGATTTATTAATTTTTAGTTGAATGCTGACTAATATTATCTGTTGGGGAATACAATATTGGGAAAATATTTGAAATGAAACAGAGTTACATAGAATAAATATATATGTATTATTTTTTTAAAAACTAAAACTAACGAAAATCATTTAATGAATACAACCACATTAAGTTGTCTGCAGTAGTATTGTCAAGAGGGTCTTAATTATAAATTGTTGCATTAGAAACATATATACTAAGCAATCATTCTGAGATATTCAGAGTAAATTGCACACTACTTCACAGATCAGATCTTATGATCTATTCAAATATGTGTTACCATAGTTAAGCAACTCTGAAAATTATTATACAATTTATAACGATGGTAAGTATATTTGCACCAACACAGTCTTTCAAAATTTAGTTACATTACTATATTCATATTGCTTTCTATTTCCAAATCTCTATTGTAAAAGTGACCAAGCTAATATAAACATATACAAACCCATATTAAATGAACTATCTAGAAATAGCAGTCAAATCCTCCTCCTAGAGTTGTTTCTTTGCCCAGCTAGGACATTGATACAGATCCTTGCTCCATGCTCCAGACCTAACCAATTTAAAATAATCTTAAATAAAACTCACTTTCAGTAAGTTTTACATATTTCTAAAACACCCTCTCAGGTCAATATGTCTATAGAATTGTGTAATTCCCTTAAGCGTGGTTACAAAATAATATTTTTTAAAGTCACTCCAGACATAAAACCTACAAGCCCTGAGCAAACCTCGTATCAAGTTATATTATACTCTGCTGTGTCAGTTTCAGTAACACCAATTGTAATGATTTATCAATATGAAAGAGAAATTCAAGCTTAAAATGTAGTTGCATAAACATATTTATACATTCATATAAATATCCACTATATTTTTGGTCTGCATTTTCTATGATGAACATAAAGTTGACAATATAGGCACAGGAGTGGCTGTGTGGTAAGTAACTTGCTTACCAACCACATGGTTCCAGGTTCAGTCCCACCGCATGGCACCTTGGGCAAGTGTCTTCTGCTATAGCCTCGGGCCAACCAAAGCCTTGCAAGTGGATTTGGTAGATGGAAACTGAAAGAAGCCTGCCATATATATATATATGTGTGTGTGTGTGTGTGTGTGTGTGCGTGTGTGTGTTTGTGTGTCTGTGTTTGTCCCCCCCAACATTACTTGACAACTGATGGTGGTGTGTTTATGTCCCCGTAACTTAGCGGTTCGGCAAAAGAGACCGATAGAATAAGTACTAGGCTTACAAAGAATAAGTCCTGGGGTCGATTTGCTCGACTAAAGGTGGTGCTCCAGCATGGCTACAGTCAAATGACTGAAACAAGTAAAAGAGTAAAAAGAGTAATAACATTGTCCAATCGAGGGAAAACAGCAGCTTACAGGACTTTCTTTTTAGTACTACAGGCCATTTGATGATCAGTTATGTCTCATGCAGCCTGCTTCTCAAAAAAGGTTATTTTTTCCTCTTCAATATAGTCACATGAATTGCAACATAGTCACATGAAACAGCAGGCAAATATCCCTTAAATTACATCCAATTGTCATGTATAAGGACAGGTCACATTAAATAGTGAAATCCTACATGCTTCTACCATGATGAAATAATCATGGCTGGAATGCCTTACATCATGTCTGTTCAGTGAGAATTGACTTCCTTTAAACATTAACACAATACTTGCTGTTGATCCAAAATACCACACAGCAGATCTTCCAAGACATATTTGATTTATAAATTTTCAATATTATTCACTGCTTCTCTTCATTTTATATAATACCAATACGGATCAATAAAGTTTGATGTAACTACATCCACTTGAACACATTTTACAGAATCAACAGAAAAATGCAGAAAATCTAGCTAAAAGTGCTATTTAATTAGGAATACTGTGTATCAAGAGAGTGAAATTAATTATTAAGTTATCTAAATTTACAATAGCACAGCAAATAAGTAAACATGCTCTAATATGAGAGTATAAATACAATAAATGATATTTTAAACATTAAAGAATAGCCTAAGATTCAGTATTCATTTATTATTCAAGTTGCAAAAGACTGATTAAGATATTGTGTGCTACAACATGTAAATCTATAAAGATATTGATTAGCTAAACATAGATAAGTGTTGAGTAGGAACAGAAATGACCAGGCAGTAATGTGTCACTGTGAATACTCACAGGAAGTACATTTCCAGATAGATCTGGTTTTCTGCATGGTTAAGGTCACTGATGCAATCATTTGATATAAATACGAATTAGCCTCAGTTTCCAGAAAGAGAACAAGCTAATATAAATACTTTTATTACTACAACTCATCTACATTCCCAAGTTAATGTTCAACGAAGCAAAGATAAATCACCATCCTCTCTTGTTTACATCCGAAAAGACAGGTCAGTAAAGCATAAACAAATTACATATGACTATCACATATAAAGACTACCACATTGACTGTACCTTAAATCTACAACTATTCATGCTAACTTTATAGAAATATACTAGAATTTGAAGTTATTATCCATGATTGCTGAAATCATTTTGTTTATTTTTCTGGGATTTTTTGTTTTCTTTTTTGAAGTTAATAAAAAAAAATGCTTCAACTAAGACTAAATATCCAACAAAATGGATGATTTATATCCAACAAGTTAAGCATTCATGAAACAAGTTATTTCAAAACAAAATTAGTTTGAAATATTTTATTTTTAAAGCAAATATAGCTAGAAAACCATAGACATCAGGTCAATCTGTCACTCCAGATATTTCAGTTCAGTTATCTTTCTTTCTGTCGCCAAAACAAGAACATTGTCCATGACCCATTTAGTTTCATTTGTTGAGCAGAGTATAAAAATTTATTACAAAAACTGAAGAATAGGAAGTTACCAATTTGCTAGGCATGAAAGACTGTGAAATGTTTAGAGATAAGACATAATATAGATGCTGAGAAATGGTAGTTTAGTTTCAGCTCAACAATAAAACTGAGGTTAATTTTCATCAAAGGTGTTAATAGCCTGGTCAACCCATCTTTTACTTTTCCAGACAGTGTATCTAGGAATTTTTTTTTTTTTTCTTTTTCAGATGGCAGAATTTAGCTTTAGAGTGATATGTCATCTTTTTTTAGTAGGTCAAGTGAAATTTCATTGACAGAAACTAGGTGGAAGCCCATTGTGTGCTAGTGTTTTAGCAGTACAAATACATTTTGAGCTGCAACCTTCCATGTCAAAACTGTAACTTCGCTACTTGATAGAGATCGATGAAATACATACCAAAATTAAATTACTGGCAGACTAAAAGCCACTGAAAATGGGGCTTTAGAATGGTCACAGCCCAATTACCAGAACCAGTAAAAGAGTAAGATGGCTCTTGAGAATAAAGCAGAAGCTATAATACATGGAAATAAATGTATGCATGCATATATATATATATATATATATGTATATATGTATATATATATGAGAAAGAAAGACAGTGAGATTTGTATACCTGTGGGGTGAGGGCGTTGAACATGATTGACGAAAGGTGTTGTTCATTTACTGGAAGCCATCAAAGTTGAAAGCCAAGTAGATTATAATGTTGCCAGCACAAGCAACAGGCTACAGAATAGTCTGGTGAGGAAATGTGAAGAAAGTTAATTTTAGGTATAACCCATATAGAGAAGGTCCTTTTTATATATTTGCATATCATTTTATGAAAGTCTTTTTTTTTTTTCAATAATCTTCTATTTCATTTCAGATCTCTGCCTGCAGATCATTTGCATGTCACATAAATGTAGATTACTAGTGGATGCAGATTCTCAGAACCTAAACTGATAGACAAAAAGGAGAGATTCAATATGTTATGAGAGAAGCTCATTAATAATGGTTTCTATTACTTCGGTAACATAGGAGATGAAAGAGCAGTGCTGGTAGAAACAGAGGTGGCTTCTTTCGGAAGGATGAAAGAAACGGTTACATGCTTTGATAATTATATGTAGTTGCATGTAGAGATAGATTTCAATGTTTAATTAAAAGAAGACTCAGTTCAGTTGCTGATAGTTTGGTAATGACTGTGATGCATGTGCATTTGGTGGTATTTATGTCAGGATTCAAATATTGCGAAGGGAAAGGTTATATGCGAAGATGGAGGAGATCATAACGCAGGGAAAAAGCAAGAAGGCCAAGGCTTCATTAATACTCGATAGAAATAGTTACAAACTGAAATGAAATATTGATGAAGTTGTTGTTGTATAACTCCAATGAGTCATGGTGATCAAATGGACTTATGATCAACGACATTCCAGACATGACTTTTTAGTCTGCGCTTGGTGTTTTTTTTTTTTTGTCACCCAATATGTGCTTATGTATTTTTAAGATAACAAGATATAATTCAAGAGAGATGTTGCGACCATTGCTAGCCAGTCAGGAGACTGTAGAGAATCCCTCATTAATATGAGATTATGGTGTAGATATAGAAGATGCAAAAGAGCTTCAGAAAGTTTTCTGGATATTGTTATAAATAACAGCTAAATTGTAGACAATAACCCAAAATGTGAGAGTCAACAAAGAACATAGACAAGTTCTTGTAAATTCACTATTGTAAAATCAATAAACATAAGACAATATAATTGGCAAAATAATAATGTAGCCAGAATTACATTTCCAAGGGGGTAATTATAAAATTGTTCAGCACTTCTTCCTTTCTTCAGAATTCCTAAATATCAGCATCAATGATATTTAATCAATTGCTACAAATAATATAACAACTATCATACTCAATTAAAAATTCATTTTCCAAATATATATAGAAACAATCATTCTCTCATTAATTAGAAATCCATATAAATCACAAGCTCTCAAAGAATTCGTAAAGGCTCCTGCTTGACGCAACTTGTACAACATTCTTCACTCTGCAGAATTTCGATTAGATTTAGGGAGATGGGAAAAAAACAACAACAAAAAAAATGAAATAGCCATAGCAACTAATCCTGAATAAAAATACTAATATTTTACACAAAATCACAAACTAAAACTATTAAAATATACACTATTCTTAGAAAAGGATGGTATGGAAATCAATTCGCATGAATAAATAGCAGAGGAGAAATCGTACATCAAGCATATTTATGGCCTTTTCAGTACAACAAAGTCAGACAAAAGCTAGATCCAGAAGCTAAGAAAAATTTAGATGTAGTAATGGAGAATAATTGTTTCTGACTTTCTAAATCATGTTCACACAGCTACTGTAGGGTGTTGCTAGTGAAGGTCAACTTAGTAGAATAACTACTACAATGTTTCATACAACATGTATAATTACTCTAGATAACCATAAGCCTTTTGCTCCAACATAGTAATATCAATAACCAAATCCAAAATAATACAAAATAATGTGATGAGAGAGTATACAGCCAATTAATAAGAGGTAATGTTACTTTTTGTTTTTATTATTCACCTAATAAAATACCTTGAGATAGGTTCAGGAGTGGTTGTGTGGTAAGTAGCTTGCTTACCAACCACATGGTTCTGGGTTCAGTCCTACAGCGTGGCACCTTGAGCAAGTGTCTTCTACTATAGCCTTGGGCCGACCAAAGCCTTGTGAGTGGATTTGGTAGACGGAAACTGAAAGAAGCCCGTCATATATATATATATATATATATATATATGTGTGTGTGTGTATGTGTGTTTGTGTGTGTATACTTGTCCCACCATCATCGCTTGACAACTGATGCTGGTGTGTTTACATCCCTGTGATTTAGTGGTTCAGCAAAAGAGACCAATAGAATAAGTACTAGGCTAACAAAGAATAGGTCCTGGGGTCAATTTATTTGACTAAAGGCGGTGCTCCAGCATGGCCACAGTCAAATGACTGAAACAAATAAAAAAAAAATGAATAAAAAGAATTTAGATTTCAACTTTCAAAGAAAATCACCAATGGATCATATATCTTTTACATTGGATTGTGGCCATGCTGGGGCACCGCTTTGGATTAAATCAAACAAATCTACTGTAATAGTTTTTTTTTTCTTTATTTTCTGAAGTGTGGAATAATATTGGTCCCTGTGCTGAACTGCTAGGCTAGAGGGACACAAATCAATACCAACTGTCAAGCACTGGTGGGGAGAAACATAAACATACACACAATGGGCTTCCATACAGTTTGTGTCTACCAAATTTACTTGTAAGGTATCGGTTGCCCCAGGGCTATACTAGAAGACACTTTCCCAATGTGACATGCAGCGGCATTGACTCTGAAACCACATGGTTGTCAAGCTAGCTCCTTAAACACAGAGCTATACTTGCACTTATGTAGGAAGGCAGTGTTAAAAACTTGTCTCATGAATGCTGATGGTATAAATGAGGATAAATTCATAATGTAAAAACGCATCGTGAAACAGATAAGCTCTACGTGGAGCAAAGTGGAACTAGGAAAAACAAATGATGTAAAAACTAGCAAAGATTTTACAATGGCATTTTTCAAACTTTTCCAAAGTGATGCCAATAACATTAAAAAAAAAATCCTTTTGCATAGTGATGATGATAATCTTATGGGTAAAACTAAAGATTACAATGATCATTTGAATATCTTAGATTTATTGAGTAGAATGGCATTTATTTTAATTTTATTTGTTTATTTTTTTTCCTATTTAAAAGTGACACTCTACCAACTATAAAAACTATCTGGTCTTATTTCTGACAGAGAATATTTTGCTTCTTGCCTTTTGGCTTTTTATTTCATTTTCCAGTCTTCTACTAAAAGGCAAGGCAAAACAAAAGGAAAAAAAACAAACTAAACAAACTATGCAATATTATGACATTAATGCTTCCTCCCAAGAGTAACAGTTATTATGAGTTTACTACTTGGGAGACAAGTTGGTCTTGTCAATTCATCTATGAATTAAAACATAACTTAGCATAACACACCAGTGTGTTCTTACAGACTATTTTTAAAGTCTCTTGCAGAGGGAATATTAAGTAAGACTTGCATTTTATTCTTTATGATTCATTCCTGTCATAAGTTTGATGGAAATATTTTCTTAGAGCTTAAAACTGATTTTATAATAAAACCAATAACCAGTGCTAGTGGCACATAAAAAGCACCATTCAAGTATGGTCGATGCCAGTGCTGGCTGACTGGCCCCCGTGCAGGTAGCGTGTAAAAAGCACCATTCAAGCATGGCCGATGCCAGTACTGCCTACCTGGCCCTTGTGCCAGTGGCACGTAAAAGGCACCCAGTATTGGAGTGGTTGGGGTTAGGAAGGGCATCCAGCTGTAGAAACATTGCCAGATTAGAATGGAGCCTGGTGCAGCCTTCTGGCTCGCTAGCCCTAAGTTAAACTGTCCAACCCATGCCAACATGGAAAGTGGACGTAAAACGACGATGATGATGATGATGATGATGATGATGATGAACCAACCCTAGCATTTAAATGATACCTATTTTATAGGCTCCTGGCTGACAAAAAACAAAATCTACTCCAAGATCAGCCATGACAGTTTATTTTGACTTTACATAACTTGGACAAACTCAAAGAATCAATAATTTGAATTATTTGTAAATGTTAACACTGAGTCACTTCTCACTAAGCAGACCCCAGAATCAACCATGTTTATCCATCCTGTATATACTTTCTTTCCATTAGGTGACAGTGTGACTTGAGGGAAATTCAACTACTATTTTTTGTAGGTGGAGCAACTGTCTATAGGCAAAAATCTTAGGAAGAACAGAATATTACATTTACCATTCATGTCTTTAAGGAAATTAATGCCTTATTAAAAACACAATGTCTCAAATTTGTAGGAAGGAAACAGCTCTATTAAACTCAATACTTGACTGGACATTCATTTTGCTGACCACAGATAGACGAAACACAAACACTGAGCTTGACAGGATTTGAACTCTCAATGTAAAAAGCAGGAACAAATACCCATGCATCAATGACAGTCCCTTAAATTACAATTATCTCTAGTCTTAGGACGATGTAGTTCTAGGTAGATTATATCTCAATAAAAGATGGTATACACCACAACTAGCATGTCTTTAATCATAAGTCAGCTGGATCAGTGACTGAACATCTCATAACAGTCAAGTGGTAGAATCCATAAAACCAATGATGGTCTGTGTCCGCAAATAGTAACCTGGCAAAAATTCACAGAGAAATAAAATTTTCTACCAGAAAAACATTTGATTTTTATCCTCAAAGGGATCCTTCCCAATAAACATTAGGATTCAATTCATTAGAGCATAAAATTTATTCTGCTGGTTGAACTAATTGACCTAATGTATATATATACATATATATATATATCATCTACTCTTTCAAACTCTCCAATATAACCAGACAGACAGAAACCTGCATGTGACTTTAGAATTTGGTCTGATCGTCACTTGTCTTTTACCACCTCTCTCAGCTGCTTGAATAGTATTCAAAGCATAGGAGGTTGTGCTGGCTACTGGAAGAAAAATACATATATTCTTGTTTCAGTCATTTGACTGTGGCCATGCTGGAGCACCTCCTTTAGTCAAATGAATCGACTTCGGGACATTCTTTGTAAGCCTAGGACTTATTCTATCAGTCTCCTTTGCTGAACCGCTAAGTTATGGTAACATAAACATACCAACATCAGTTGTCAAGCAATGGTAGGGGAACAAACACAGATACACAAACATATATACATTCACATATATATGCATATATACATGCATATATACACGCACGCACACACACACACACACACACACACACACACACACACACACACACACATATATATATATATATACATATGCATGTATGAAACAGCAATGAAATGTCCCTGACCTCAAATACCAGCACAATAAAAAACAAACACATGAAATCTAATCCAGAGACAGCCCTAAATAGATGGAGCAGTCATGGTTGGAATGCATTTGATCATAAGACTTCTCAACTGGAAACTGAACAAGAAAAAAAAAAGAAAAAAAAAAAACCACAGTGCAATTTCATTAAATTAATTATTTAATTAAACAACAATCAGTGTCATTGAGAACTGAAATAAACAAATATTAAAATAAGAAAGCCTTAGCCATACCCCTCCACTGGCCACCAAATGTGTTGATGCAGACAGGAATTAAGCAAATATGGTAGAAGATAACTTAATTAGCATACCAGAGTTGACGGCACATATTTTATGCACAACACAGCATTAATTAGAAGTGAAATATAAATGTAAATATTACAACTCACTCATTGTTTCGTTTCTGATTTAAAAAAACAAAACATCACTTTTGTTTTTAGATGCATGTAATGATGTTGTTATACATTGGCATGTGATATTGTATGAGCCATGCACTGTCAATTCCTAAACAACTTTAAAATATGTGCTTAATTACATCATCATCACCATCATCTTCGTTTAATGTCCGCTTTCCATGCTAGCATAGGTTGGACTAGTTGACTCAGGACTGGTGAACTGGATGGCTGCACCAGGCGCCAATCTGATCTGGCAGAGTTTCTATAGCTGGATGCCCTTCCTAACACCAACCACTCAGAGAGTGTAGTGGGTGCTTTTACATGCCACTGGCATGAGGGCCAGTCACGTGGTACTGGCAATGGCCACGCTCAAAATGGTGCTTTTTAAGTGCCACCTGCACAGGAGCTAGTCCAGCGGCACTGGCAACAACCTCACTTGAATCATTTTCTAATGTGCCACCGGTGCAAATGCCAGTAGGGCGACGCTGGTAACGATCACGCTCAAATGGTACTATTTACGTGCCACTAGCATGGAAGCCAGACAGCTCCTCGGGCAATGATCATGCTCGGATGGTGTTGTTAGTGCTCCACTGGCACAGGTGCCAGTCGTGGTATTTAAAATGACGTGCGACATGTTTTTTTTTTTCTCTCTGCGACTCGACACTAATTTACCAAAAACACAACCTTTTGATTAGATTTCAATTAACCACAACATTTAGGCAAAGTCCAGCTTGACATCAAACCCACAAAGCATTTGGTCTGCCACCCTACCGTCCCCCCCCCCACTCCATCCTCACGGTATTTCAACAAAATAAATTCTAGGCTCTTGTTCATTTTAAGTAAATACCCATTTTTTTCTCCTTTCAAATAATAATACCAAGGTGTTCACTGTATATATAACATAGAAATTTTAAAAGTATAGATGTTTTCAACCCTTTAGAATTTAAACCAACCATATCTGGCCAAAGTAATCTTTCTTTTCTGTCCAAACTGGTCAGATCTGATCTCTCACATCTATTCTACAATGAAATCTCAGAACTATGAGATAATGCTTCATTAATTCTAAACAATGTGAATGAATAAACATTACATTTGACAGAATAATTTAAAATGCTTCAATTAATGGACATATTAAGTGTATCCTCATTAACACTACACTGGTCAAACAAGAGCTTTCAGCAGCTTAGGAAAAGAAGTATTGTCTATGAAAAGTACTGTCAGCTTCCAGAAATCATCCAAAGTTTTCAGGTCAGATTTTTAGTTTTAATGAATTAGTGAGGCATTTACTGTTGTTACAGGTCAAAGTTTACAGAGCAGACTATAATTAGAGGCATTTAACTTGTGAATATTTTAGGTTATATTTTTTTTTCCAGAAACTAGGATCAGTTTCCTTATAAGATGACAGGCTTCAATAGTAATTGTGAATTAGCTGATATTTCTAGAAAGCAAGTGACCATGGCGAAGCTTTTAGGACTTAAAACAAAAAAATGTTACATCGGTCCCTTTTGCCGAACTGCTAAGTTACGGGGACGTAAACACACCAGCATTGGTTGTCAAGCAATGTTGGGGGGACACAGACGCACAAACATACACACACACACACACATATATATATATATATATATATATATATATATATATATATATATATATATACATATACATATATACGACAGGCTTCTTTCAGTTTCCGTCTACCAAATCCACTCACAAGGCTTTGGTTGGCCCGAGGCTATAGAAGACACTTGCTCAAGGTGCCATGCAGTTGGAACGAACCCGGAACTATGTGGTTGATAAGCAAGCTACTTACCACACGGCCACTCCTGCGTCTATGTATATGAAATTTTGAATTTAGTTCACAGACCACCTCCCCATTAGTACTACCTTTGTGAACCACAGGTCAGAAACCACTGGATTAAGTCCCCCCTATTCACATCTACTTCTCTATCTCATGATTTACTGGTTCTGTATTTTAATGCATCTACTTGTATTCATTGACAAACTGCAATATGAAAATGTACAAAAAATATTTCTCATATCAAAAAGCAAGTAAACATTTACTTTATAATTCTTTTAATTAGTTTTTATCATAAAAAAAAACCAAAAAACAAAATGAAACACTTAAGGCCAACAAAGAAATTGAACAGATTTCTGTTTTTAGAGATTTGAATCAGCTACAGATTACTCAAACACATTAGATAGTTGAATGTAAAAAAATTTTTTTAATTTTTTTAAATCAGAACCACTGTTGGTGGTGGAGGTCATGGAATTGTACATATAGAAGGACATTCCCATCGAGATCAAAATACTACAAGGTTAGGCTTTTATTTTTTTGTAATCTGGAATGACATTTCCATGAACGAAACCAAAATAATTTAATATGAGTAAATAATATACAAGTAGTATATGAACAAAAAGAAAGAAGAATGAGGTTATTAAATATGTAGATATTAATAGTTAAAATAAATAGTTTCTGACAGCTCTCTCTCTTTCTCTCTTGCATATTTTTTTCTACATTCATAGTGTGCTTTAGTTTTGAAATATTTATTGAAATTCGTAAATTTAGTTCTTTTTTTTTTTTTCTATTTTATAATTCTATTTAATTTTAATTACTGTGTTGAATTGTTTTCTTTGTCAGCAGATGAAAAAACAACACTTTACTGTTTTGTTTCTAAACTTGATTATTATATAAACAACCACCTATGTTGTTTATCTATCACAATTAATTAATTAATAACAAATATCTCCATTCAACTTTTATTACTTAAAATTATTTAGTTTTATGTTGTATGTATGTATAATTATTGTTTTGTTATGTTAAGCAATATTAATTGATTATTAGGCCAGGCCACTAAACAGTATGGGCCTGGTGTGGATGGTATGAAGCAGGTGAGACAGTAGGACAATCAATCTGAAGCTGGTTATAAAATATTTAATATAATAGGCAACAAGACTTCAAATGTTCCACTGGAGCAATCAATTATAATCTAATCAGCACTAGTACTTAACTGGCAGAAGGATTTCATTAGTCATTGAACTCAGGTTGTTAAGCATTTTGTTTACCACTCTCTATCAACCCTGCTATCTCCAATGTCACACTATTAGAACAGATATAGCTGATTGTATAACGATTCCACTATTTTGTTTCATTCACATACAGTAGAATCTTACATATGTTATATAGTAAGTCGAAAAACTTAGATTATCTCAGATTCTTGAAGTCAGCAAAACTCCCTTAATTGCTGTTCAAATTCTAAAATAACCAAGAAATATAACTAAGCCCTTTTTTTCCTAGCTGGCCCCAAGTAAGGAGCATCTGTGCCAACACCACATAAAAATCACCCAGGACACTCAGTAAAATGGTCGGCATTAGAAACGGTATCCAGCCATAGAAATTCATGTCAAAACAGAGGACTTGAGCCTAGTACCTCCAGCTTGCCAACTCCAGTCATGGAAAATGGGTGTGAAATTGTAGTGACCCTTGGCAGTCAAGCGAAACGTAAAACAGATATAATGAGAGTAATCTCACTCGACCTTCTCGAAGCTACAGTTCTATATTTAAGAGATGAGGAATTATGTACATTGTTTACATTTGACAGATATGGGGTAGTGGTTAAGAGCGTGGGCTACTAATCCCAAGATTCTGAGTTCGATTCCAAGCAGTGACATGAATAATAATAACATAAAAAAATACCTTAGGAATAAGAACCCAAGTTCGGAATTTCTTCAAGACACCTGATGAAGGCTGGAGGGTATATAAACCGAAACAGATTAAAAAATTTTTTTTAAACAGTTTGAAATTTAGAATACTGGTTGAATTTCTCACGTAAAACACGGTTAACTCTGAATGTTTTTGACCACTCTGTTTTATTCGTATGGCGAATGAAGACATTTCCACCTTTCTTCCTTTCTAGTCAGCACCGCGCATTCCTTACTCTTTCCCTCCATTCTACACTATCAACTTGGAAATACGAAATTTTGCCTAAGACATTCTGAGTAAATTGTGTTTTACATGAGAAATTCTACCAATATTCGAAGTTTCAAAATGTTTAGATAAAAGAATTAATTAAAAAATCTGTGATTAAAATGGAAGAGATCTGTAAACCCTAACCACCAGGTGTACGTATTCTTTACCTTCGCCAACAAGAGGAAAAAAACATCAAAGCTTCAATTGACTGCACACCACACGGTTCGCCTGAAAACGGGTGGTGTGTATTCTTTACTTCTGCCCTTATTTCTTGAAAGACAAAGTCAACCTGGGCGGAATTTGAACTCAGATCATAAAGACAGACGAAATGCCACTTAGCATTTTGTCCAGTGTGCTAACGATTCTGCCAGCTCACCACCCTAAAATAATGAAATAATGTTAAGATCTATAAATTTATGCTTCATTCAGAACAGTGGGTCTCAAAATGCTGTGCATTATGGGTAAAAAAAAACCCAAAAAGACCGCTTCTACAATATACAAAATGTTTTTTTTTTTTTTTTTATACAATTCCTAGCAATATGTGATTATAAAAATATATAATTTTTCAGTCATCGAATGGCTATTAGGGTCCATCCTTGTAGAATAGGAACCACAGGAGTCCGTAGGCAAAAAATGGTAGAGAACGACTACTGATTAAGAACAAATGAAACGAGGGATTTCTACATATTCTGCTAAATTACAGCGTCCCTGTCTCTGTCAAAGACTTTTTCCAGCTCTGTTGCAAAAGATCGGATAATTTCTAGGGATTTTAAGAGCTGTACTTCAGTTTTTGAAGAATGAAAATGTAATCAATTATGGATACAAGCAAAATAAGGCACAACTGCAGATGTGGTCACCACCCATCGCGGCAATAGTTTCTTCATAACTTCCAGAAAAATGGGTATTATTTAATAAATTTTCTACAAAATCTTTCCGATATTGCAGTTTATGATCATATTGGAATTTTTGAAATTTTATGCAGAAAAAATGGGTGGGCGCCCCATGCATACATATTGGCACAGACAAAAGAATTTGGAAAAGAAAATGATTTGATGTGTTTGTATGTATGTGAAGAAGGCGACAATTTTTTTTTTTTCACATTAAATTCCGATATAATTATATATATATACACCATCTGAAAGGAAATTGGAGAAAATTTTATTTACAAATGTCCATTTTATTGAAAGTTATGAGGAAACAAAGTCGGATTGGGGTAGGACGCACTTGTTAGGTTTGCTCTAATATACCAGTAGGAAATTTCATTTTAAAAGCATTCATTTTTCAGAAGTTATGAGGAAATAAAGTCGAGGTGGACTGGGACACGTCTGTAGTTATGCACAAAATAATATATTTATTAAACACATTATATTTTCCTAATGGCTTATCATTTGGATTGAAAACATTGAGAAAATTGTTCTGAGACAAATTGTAAGAAATCAAAAATGTTTTCAGTAAAATTTGAAATGCTGCTGCATTTTAAGATGAAAATGTCATTCAACTTAACAAGTTACACACTTTATATTTATGTACCCGGTCATCGCTTGAATACAAAACATTGTGAGAAAGTAAAAACTGAATGAGTTAGAAATACTAAAACTTTCCTGCTCACAGTACTTTCATTATAGAAAGTGAAGCTGTACTTAAACAACTACTAATGCTTTCATTATTGAACGAACATCACTTTCATTATTTCGCACAAGTATTCTTCAATGGAGCCAAATTTCCTTTGAAACTCAGCATGTTTTCGTGTGTTAAAAGGGATGCAATGATGGCTGTCGTGCGTTATTTAAGTTATTTGCAGGAATGAAAAAGAATAAAAAAAATTTAAAAACAATGGATTGAAAGCATACTGAAGTTCCTAACACAAAACAGTATTTGCATTATTTTTAAAAGACTTTTTTTATTATTATTTTTTTCCTGTTACATTCAAGACTACCGAGATTCTGGCCGTAACAAAAGGAAATCAAACAAAAATTTCAAAGGTGACATTGAAAATTTTACGCCGTTAAAATATATTTTACCTATAAAATATAAATACTAGAACTTTTGATCAAAATAAAACATTATAAACTCTTCCGAAAGGTTTTCTGATCATAAAACGTGTGAACGGATTAGATTTTGAGTACAAATGGTAGCAGACGACTAACGCTGTGCATTATGGGTAAGAAAAAAAGACCGCTTAGTGCCTTTGTGTAATTGGTTGATAATGTCAGAATAGTAGTCAAATCTCATATTACATCAATTCATGCAGAATAATATAATCTTCAATTGGCCATTTAAATAAATGATTAACTGGTCATTAGTAAAATTTTTGTTTCATATCGAATGACCCAGGGCGATATACAAAACAATTGCTCAATTATAGGTTAACGAATAAGCCTCTAAGCGATGGTTTTACCTGCAGGAAATAGCAGCCAAATATCCTAATATCTTACTGTCTTGTAAAAACACGTGAGCATTGCTGTATGTGTTCCTAAGTTACAAATGAAACTAAAACATTAAACATTTGACCGGTGCTTTTAATTGGAGTCGGAGTGGGCTATAAGGATTTTAAAGGGAGCAGACATTTAATAAAAATTAGATGGTTTTAAGTTTCTTTCAAACTGTTGTTGTTGTTGGCACTCCGTCGCTTACGACGTCGAGGGTTCCAGTTAATCCGACCAACGAAACAGCCTGCTCGTGAAATTAATGTGCAAGTGGCTGAGCACACCACAGACACGTGTACCCTTAACGTAGTTCTCGGGGATATTCAGCGTGACACAGAGTGTGACAAGGCTGGGCCTTTGAATTACAGGCACAACAGAAACAGGAAGAAAAAGTGAGAGAAAGTTGTGGTGAAAGAGTACAGCAGGGTTCGTCACCATCCCCTGCCGTAGCCTCGTGGAGCTTTAGGTGTTTTCGCTCACTAAACACTCAGAACGCCCGGTCTGGAAATCGAAACCGCGATCCTATGGGCCATTGCGCCTCCACTTTCTTTCAAACTAAACTGTCCAAAGCTATGCTGAAGAAATAAGAATTATATTGATGCAAACTAGTTCGTTTTCTAAGAAAGTGTAGTAGAAGCATAGTAACTCCTTGCCTTTCGCTACCCACGTTGTAATATTTTACCTTTAGCTATCAAGTCTCTTTTTTTTTTCTTTTGGTTTATCACGTGAAGGTCACAAGTCCATTTGATTTCGTGCGGACTGTCCACCCCTTAACGTGATAGATTAACTGACAGTCTCTACATTGGCTGATGTAAGGGACGATCTTCCCCCCTGATTCCCTGATAAGGTGCGCTGGCTACGAATGAGTTGGATCTTCGACAATGAGAGCAGTGTATTCCACTTTCCAGCATCAACAAAGAGAGATTTGTAACTAGAATCTTTGACGCAATGTTTTGTGTTTCTTCTAACATTTATCTTCAACTTCGACAGACATTTTGAAACCATGTAGTGTTTTTAACAGAATTCTACTTGTTGTGTCAGTCGATGTATTCACTTTAGCATCGCAAATAAATGTTGCCGTGCCGTCTATTTTAATTTGCTATTGCATTTTCTTACTGATATTCATCCTTAACTCATTTTACTCAGAAGACACAGCATTATCAGGGCTATGGCCTCAGTGCATTCATTAAGACAACGTCGGAAAACATACAACATACCATCCGGCATTTTGTTGTGCTTGAAAATTACTTGGGATCAAATTTGCCTTTCGTCCTTTTGGGTTGACAATATAAAGTACCAGACAAGAACTTGGGCCTATGGTATCAACTAATGGCAAAAGTAGAGAATATGTACACCCTGTGTTTAGGGTTAGTGTTAATCCCAAAACGGATGGTGTACGTATTCTTTACCCCCGCCCAACTAACATACTCCCTCAAAACTGTTGGCTTTTTGCCTAAATTAAAAGCAAAACGCGGTGAATTGATAGAATCGCTATGCTGTGAGTTCGAATCCTGTCACTCAAAATTGCTGGCCTTATGCCTAAACCAGAAACCATTATTATTGTTTTTACTACTGTTGTTTCAGTTTGGCGAACCACTAAAATATTTCTTGACGCCCTTCCTCTAATTTAACCTCTTTCACGGCCTGTGCTGCTATAAATGTGTTTATTCACTTCTTAATCTGTTTATACATTGTGATTTGCCGTTCTATTATGGCTGAAATAAATGAATTGAACTGGAAATTTATATAAATATATATATATATGAATAAAGATAACATTTATTTCAAATTACAAATATTATGAATGATAATTTACAATTAATTGAATATTTACAAAATTTCAATCTTTTACTAAGTACACCGCCACAATGCAATATTTCTAACATTGCAATGACTTTATTAAAAGATGTTAGCGTTACAGATGGTTATAAATGGAGAGGTCATAAACCTATAGGTCATAAGAACAGTATTTGTCTAAATAGTCTCTATTATGCTTCAAAATCTATCCGTAAAAACCAACTAATAATGATTCAGTATTTATAGAGCTTTTACAATTCCAGTCAATACTGCTTTTACACGTTTAAATATTGTTAAAAAGCAGCATTAGATAATGGTAGCAATATATATATATATATATATATATATATATATATATATATATATATATATCAATTCGCTGGCTATAACCTAAGGTCTGTAAATGAAACCCAAACATTGTGGTTCGAAATGAGTATTTGAGGGTATTGGCACTAGCTGAACATTTTGTGTTTTGTAGAGGACATCTTTGCAGATATATTGACTGTTATAAGAAAGCATATCGTCATTAAGATTATCTGGAGTTATTGAATGGTTAATCATTTATACAACGTTGGTCATAGACAATATTAGACGAGCTGCATGGGAAGACAAGACTGGGTTTTCGTATATTCTGTTATCCCGTATCGTTTATATCTAAACGTGTACATATAATTTAATGGAATAACATTCATGGACCTACGAATATAATGGGAAACTTCTGTGAGACAACATGCAAGATAATATTATGAAAGAAGTGTGTAGTTGTTGAGGGCAAAGTAGAAGGATTTTTGAATAACGCATATAACCAAAAAACATTATTAGACACTACAAGATTAAGTGACTTTCGTCGAATACGACATAAACATGTTAAAGTGAAATGGGTGAGAGACAACTCACTGAGACGAGAGACATAGTTTCACGAGTATGGTTGAGTGACTCTTGTCCAAGGTGGAAAAATTCTTCTGCGGGAAATCTATTATAATTCTTTTTACGCTTACGGCATTGAACATAATAACTATAAGTCAGTGCTAATTGGTCGCGTCATATTCAGATAGTTAACACCTTTCCTAGTGACGAATTTACTTCTATGGTGGTGCAGTACGTCGTGATTCTAAGCTGTGAAAATCTAAGATCTATGGTTCAAAATTCATGAGGAGCCTCGCTACATCGTTTTACTTGGGCATAATGGTATTTCCATGATTCAGAGTATTAATTATATGCTTATATATTATAGGATCGATTATTTGCAGAGATTTATTGACTAGGTATTGGATCTTCTAAGAATCCTAATAATACACTGCTATATATGTGTGAGGTGTGTCTGTGTGTGCGCGCGCGTGTATATACATACACAAACACTCCTCGGACACTGGAAAATGATCAGCCACGCACTGACCAGTTTGTCCAAACACCTTCTTTGGGACATCAAACTTGGTACTGACACTCCGGTCGCACCATTTCTGCCCGGATGGTCATTTTCTGTAACATCTGTTTATGCTCCGACTGGACTTGCACAGAGGACATCCAGAGTCCGTTTCCGTCTGGAACAGAAACGTATTTTCCTCTTTCCATTCTCCAGTTCCTCACAATCTAATATCTCGACCCCTTTTCATTTAATCCTTTGTTCCACGCACATTGACACTCATTACACAACACTTGGCCTTCCACGACACACGCACACAAACAGTATATACATACACCTAGACATGCACACTTCTTCCTAATCCACGTTCGCACAAGCACCAACACATCCATATCCATTTTTACACTTAAGATAGAAAATATATTACCACACGTCTACACTTCCCAACACCTACCACTGTTATACTGTAACACATACTACATCCTCATACTCGCACGTCACATAGCCTAACACCCATAAACGCCTCCATACACACACACACACACACAAACAACAAAGTATATACAAGCACACATTAGCTTCTCCTGAGCGCTCACACGCAAAACTCTGAGGGCAATATAAACGCATAAAGAGAGCAAGGACCTACACACTCACAAACGTACGTAATGGCTTTACATATGCATGCAAATACACATACACTCACATATGGATAACCTAATACACACATACGTGCTTGCTTGCTCTCTCACACACGCACACGCACGCGCGTACGTACGCATGCGCGTGTAGACCATTATACACGCATTAGCGTCATACCCACACATGCTTGCCCACACACAAACTCCTGGTTACTGTTACCTCCCTTACCACTCATGCCTCTAGAGCCCTCTTTCTGTTCTGGTCATTTCAGCCCAGTCCAAGAATAACACTCACTACCTCATGGTTGTGAGTCCAACACTAACCATTCAGCCATGCGCCTTCATATTGTCTTCGTGTAGCTAATGGCTTACCATTGCTTTTGAATCGATGCGCATTGTGCGTTTACTGTTGAGGTATTTATCAAGAATGGTGAATCAGGTATTTTGCAGTCAAAGCCTGTGCATGTAGAGGGAAGCAATAACAGAGAGGAATTATGACAATAAGTTACCCATTTTTTTCTTTTTACCATTACAGTAAATAGTCTTTCATCTGAGAAATATAGAGAAAAATCGCTCAACTGTTGTAAAAGGCGGTTTATAGTGGATACACATAAGCAAAGTATAGTATAATTTTCATTTATTGTTGTAATTTGACTATTTCTACATTGAGATTAAGAAAAGAAATCAATATTAATTTTTCATTTTATCTAGTATCACGTATAATTTAACAATAATAAGATGCTTTCATTTGACCCAGACGGTTCCACGTTTGTTGGGGAGTGAGGGGGGTGCAAAGATTCCAATGTCTTTCTTTGATCATGTGTTTGCTTAGTCAGGGAATGACCTGGGGCTAAACAAGAAGCATGGCTGCGTGTTTAAGAAGCTTGCTATGTAAACATATGGTTTCAGGTTCGGTTCTGTTGTGCAGCGCTTCATGCAAGTTTTCTTGTGATACAACCCTAGGCGAATCAATGCCTAGTGAGTAAATTTGGTTGAGGAAACTATGTGGAAGCCCACCTTGCTTGTGTGTGTGTATGTGCATGTATTTTTGTGTTTGCCTCACCATGTGACAGCTGGTGTTGGTTTGTTTACACTCATATAACTAATAGTTTGCCAAAAAGTGATTGACAGAAAAGGTACCACATTTAATAAGTACTAGGTGTAGGAGGCTGTGTGGTAAGTAGCTTGCTTACCAACCACATGGTTCCGGGTTCAGTCCCGCTGCATGGCAACTTGAGCAAGTGTCTTGTACTATAGCCTCGGGCCAATCAAAGCCTTGTGAGTGGATTTGGTAGATGGAAACTGAAAGAAGCCTGTTGTATATATGTATATATATGTGTGTATGTATATGCTTGTGTGTCTGTGTTTGTTCTCCCAAAATCGCTTGACAACTGATGTTGGTGTGTTTACATCTCCGTAACTTAGCGGTGCGGCAAAATAGACCGAGGGAATAAATACTAGGTTTACAAAGAATAAATCCTGGGGTCGATTTGCTCAACTAAAGGTGGTGCTCCAGCATGGCCACAGTCAAATGACTGAAACAAGTAAAAGAGTAAATTTACTCAACTAAATCCTTCAAGGTGGTGCCCCAGCATGACCACAGTCCAATGACTGAAACAAGTATGAGATAATTTATTAAAAAATCATCTTTCTAATCTTTGCTATATTAACTTATGTTTCGATTTCTTTTGATTGATTCATAAATCTGAAATTGTTTAGTTGCAGACTTTTTACCTTGACTTAAATCTGATGCCACCAATGGACTACTATTAATTCATTTTAATCTGACCTGCATCATCAATTCTCATCAAACATTTATAATGCATTAAAAACTCAGATTACTAATGTCAAGTTCTTAGCTCTCGCAGAATCAGAATAACATACGCAACCAATTATGGCATAGAGATATAATCATTAGAATTCTAGGAGACTTGCAGCACTCTACTTGGTAACAAACAATTCACAGGGGGGAAAAAATAACAGATTGTATTTAAGGTTGTAATCGTGCAACGAAAGTTGTACACTCGATTAGGGGGTAAAAAAAAAACATAAATGAAGAAAAAGAAGGAAAATATAACAGACAGTAGAAGTATATTTCAAAACCAATATTAAACAAAGCTTGTTAAAGATTTCGTTAAAAATTATTATGATTAATGTACTTAAAACGGTGGAAAATCAATATTTTTGATCTGAAGAGTTAGCTCTGTGAGTTTCCACGTAGTGTTTTGAGATAAAAACATGGTTGCTGATCAAATAACACTTGGATACTGTTGCATTATGGGTGCTTTTTAAGCTGATTTAAGTGCATTTATAATAATTATTAAAAAAAATTTAGATCCTTAGTGATTAAGGTTTGATATTGATTTTTAAATATCTACTTTCATTAAATTTTAAAACTAAGCAATTGTACAACTTTTCTTTACGTAACTGCAACTTCAAACATGTGGTTTAAATTGAAAGATAACTAGCAGAAATATAGTCAAGTTGATTGTGTATGTCTATGCAGATAGTTTGTATATCGAATTAATACTTGAACTATACCCTGCCTAAATACCTAGTGTATCTGATGCAGATACGTCCAGATGAAGCAACTTCATATCTGTCTTGCAGACATCCTTGAAATGAAGATGAGGTCATCCTCATGCTCTTGTGTCAATGGACATTTCTTCTGGGATCCTCCAGCTCAGCATGCACTGGCCTGGGTCTTGTACATCGTATCTCATACAACATGGTAAATAATGATCAACACCTTCAACTTCCTCAATACTATACACCCACCCAGTTGAAGGGTCCTGTCTTCCAAGTCACTTGGTGACCCCCAACACCAAGGCCAGACACATGCAAAAAAAAACCCCAGTACTTCTTGTAAAGTAATTGGCATTAATAAGGACATCCACCTGTAGGTGGACCTGCCAAGGTGGACATTGTTTGATTATGCTTTACATTTTTAAAGCTTTTACTTGTTTCAGTTATTAGACTGTGGCCATGCTGGGGCGCTTCTTTTAAGAAATTTAGCCCAACAAATCAATCCTATTCCTTATTCTTCTTTTAAGAATGGTATTTCTTTAATAAATCCATTTGCTGAACTCCTAAGTTACAGGGATGTAAACACACAATACAGGTCGTCAAGGGGTGACAGAAGAACAAACACACACACACACAGATGCATACACACATACACACACACACACACACACACATATATATATATATATATATATATATATATATGACAGATGTCTTTCAGTTTCTGGCTACCAAATCCACTCGCAAGGCTTTGGTTGGCCTGAGGCTATAGCAGAAGATACTTGCTCAAGGTGTCATGTAGAGAGATTCTTGCCACACAACCTTGCCTCTGCCTATATTAAGGATGATGGTTTACATCTTTGATTCCCTTCCATATTTAGGTTCTTAAAAACACTTCATGGGAACACATCATGACAAACCTGATAATAAGAATAATAATAATACTTAAGATTATATAAATTTATTATTATTATTATTAGCCTTGTTGTTTTACCAAAGGTTTAGTCTGTATTCCCTTCTGATACATCTTTGCCAATATAATATAGAAATTCCTGCAGGACATGATTTAAACAGACATTCTACATCAGATATGTCAATCAACCAATTGTACACAATAGAAAGACAACAGGCAACATTGTTGTGTAAGAATGTCAGAGGAAGATTTTGGCAGATGAGTGTGAGATAAGAAGCTTACTTTCTAATCATATAATTCTGAGTTCAGTCCCACTGCATGGCACCTTGGGCAAGTGTCTTCTACTATAGCCTTGGGCTGACCAAAGACTTGTAAGTGGATTTGGTAGACAGAAACTGAAAGAAACCCATCATGTATATATATATATATATATATATATGTACAGGGTGTCCACAAAGACTGGCTACATGGAGTAAATAAAATCATAACATAAACAATTAAACATAAGAAATAATAATTTCTTAAAGTATGTGCTAATCCCCATGTACCCAGACTTTGTGGACACCCTGTATATATATATATATATATATATATATATATATACGTGTGTGTGTGTGTAATTGTCACCCACCATCACATGCTAACTGGTCTTGGTGTGTTTATGTCCCCATAACTTAGCAGTTAAGAAAAACAGCCCAATAGAATAAGTATCAGGCTTTGAAAACAAAAAGTACTGGAACCAATTCATTGAATTAAAAATTCTTCAAGGCAATGCCCCAGCATGGCCACAGTGACTGAAACAAGTAAAATGATAAAAAGGTAAAAAAAGAAAATTAACAATCAGGTGGTTTGGGTGTCACCTGCAATAACTCTGACCTGCCCTGAGCCTTGTGTGTAGATTGGGCGGGGGAGAAACTGAATGAAGCCTATTTTCAGTGTATGTGAATGTTTCCTTGTCTTGAGATCATATGAAATTTGTAAACAAGCATCAGTGTTATACAAGCAGTGTTGTTCATTTCCAATATTCTGAAATGTGTTTAACTCAAAGAGAAATATTACTTTGCTTGGAAACAGGGGAGGGTTGGCAATGAGAAGAGCATCCAGCTGTAGAAAATCTACTTCAATGAATTTTTACCAAAACATGTAAAGAAATGTGGACATTAATTCAATGATGACGATGATGATGATGATGATATATATATATATATATATATATATCTTAAAATTATAATTAAAGGTATCTAAAAGATACCACCATGCTAGATATAACAGTCAAAACTTGACTCTAAAACCACATCAAGTATTCATACAGCACTGGGGGAAATAACTTTTTGCTAGTTTATTTGTATATTCATCTTTTCTCCTGGTGCTATATGAATACTTGGTGTGGTTTTAGAGTCAAGTTTTAACTGCTATCTCTAGCATGGTGGTATCTTTTAGAAAGCCTTAATTATAATTTTAACAATAATTATTATCTATAACATTTTTATTCCCATGCTGGCCACTTGATATGATCGGTATTTTGAATAACAATCTTATTTATATATATAGATATTTAGTAAAAAGCACTTAGCATATTCTGTAAAGTGGTTGGCACTAGGAAGGACATTCAGCTGTAGAAACCAAGCCAAACAGACAATGGAACCTGCTACAGCTACCAGCCTCGCCAGCTATCAAACCATCCAACCCATGGCAGCATGGAAAACCAACGTTAATTGATGGTGTTGATGATAATGATGATGATGTTAGATACATAGTGTGAGATATAGATAGATAGATAGATAGATAGACAGACCAAAATATGTTTGCCTGAAAATATTAGTTGTCATCAGTTACAAACCCAGGCAGTAACTATAGTTATCGTATGTTTAATTCTAAATAAAATTACTAGATTTTTATCATAAAATGATTATGTGTAATTTTTGTGAACAATGTATCATGTAACGACTGATAGTCTGGTATGCTGGATTCTAATCAACTGTCTATTGATGGAAGGTCATGTATCTTGATCAACAGAACAAATAATTCAAGTTTTAATGAACCCATTCATAGATAACACCATATATGGCACATAAATTCTTATATTTACCATTTCTTTCAATGTCTTATTTTCATTTTATTTTTTGTGTGTCTGTTTATATATATGCACTTTTTTTTTCAGTGAAAATAACTTTTATGCTGGAAACTGAAACAAAATCTTTAAGAGTTACTATCCAGTTGGCATTCACTAATAATATTTTCAACCATCGGCATTCAAAAAGATATACTAACTTTTTTTTTGTTATATATATATATACTGCAAAGATTTAACTTAATTATTAAGAAAGGAAAACTAAGTCAACATTTGTGTCTAGAGCAAACACCTTACATATATATTTATTGCAAGTATTTTCTGCATTTTATTTACCATTGTTCTTTGTTATTTTTGCCAACCCTGTTTTAAATATATAACAACTTTGTGGCTATAGGAGGAATTATATGTATTGTGTAAAGTTTCACAGTTGTGGCATTCATGCTGTCCTCTTTCCTTGGGCTACAAGTAGATATCAATAAACATTTGTTTGTTAGTTAGACAGACACCTACAGCATCATGATAAAAATGGAGTCTTACAAAAATAACTTTCCCAGAGATGATCTGACTTTCTTAAATAGACATTTTATATCCTATTTTATTATCACTTTAAATTTTGTTTCAGGTATAGAAAGAAGATGATGCAATCAGGATTTCTAGTGTGAAACCTAGCAATCAGATCTTGTTTTAGTACTTATCCTGGTCTATTTTAAAATCTAACAGAACTGAGAAGCCGGAATATATTTATACAGATTTCAATTTCAAGATAAAATGTTCTATATTTTCTTACTCAAAGTTAGTTACACACATTAGTCAGAGAAATATCTTCCTTCTAATACAACTCCCCACCAAACAGATAATTAAGAGCAACATCATAAGCCTTCCCATATGATGCTGAAAGATGGCATCTGTGTGTATTAATCCCATTCTATGGGTCAACAGAAGCAGGAATGGCTGAACGGCTAAGGTATTCAATTATCTGCTGACGGTTCAATAAGTTGAGATCTGCTGTTCACATTCTGTTGTGTTTCTGCACAGATCACTTCATTCGATGCTGTCTCAATTTACCAAGTTATTGAGAACAAATACTCAATCATCTGCTAGCATTATCAGCAGTAAACCCACATCCTCTCCATTCGAGATTGTCTCTTATTCACTTCATGTGGGGAAACTGGTGTTAAACACCAATCTTCCAATTACACAGATATTTATTTTTCAGTTTAATTTTTTCCGGCTATTTTCAAATTCTATCTACACAGACGTTGAGTGCATATAACAGGGTACCATACCACCAACCAGCATACAAACAGTTTGTATATTGTTCCTAACACTAGATTGTGTCCCTGACTAAAGCAACCATCCATCCAGTGGCTTAGTTTGAATAGTTGTACATACAATTATGCAGTAAGAGCTCATCGTCTCTCTAAAACTGACAAGAAGTTAGCTTGGAATGTTTAATTCAACTCCACTTATCAACGGAAAATGTGATAAGGAAAAGGTGTAAAAAAAATATATAAAAAAACAAGGTCCTCTATCTTAATTTTGAGTTCCTATTTCTTCAATTTCTCTCTAAAAATTGAGACTGATGACAGACCTATTCTCCTAAACTCTTTTACTGATGAATGCGATTTCAGTTAAGTTACCAGATGTTGCCATACATATTCAACCATATTCTAGTAAACAAACCAACAAGGAAGCCTCCACTATAGTCACATAATCTGCTAGAAATAACAGTCATATGTCTCACAAATCACACTGCATTAATCGTAGAAAAAAAAGAAAAGAGAAAGAAAAACACACATTGGAGATTAATTATATGTAAAATGACAGGATGGTCACAGGTAGAATGTTTGATTGCAAGACTGTTTGATCAAGAATGAACTGAATCTAAAGAACAACATGTCCAGATAAAAATGGCTTCTTCAAAACTGGTAAAATAAAAGCTCCATATTGACTACGCTAATATATTATATAATAATGAAATACAGCATCACTGGAACAGGTAGGCCATTGACAATGTGGCACTGGAAGAGTTAATTCACTTTCACTATACACAATAACAGCCTCCCTGCTTTCAAGCAGCAATTAATGGCTTTCACTTCCTATTCTATTCAGACTTTACCTGGTATTCCCTTCGTGAGTTCAAGAAGTCATACATGCTCCTTTTATAGTCACTAGATAATGGGTATCCTCTGCTTCCATAACCATGCTGTCATCTGCATCATGCTTCTATCTTCTGTTTCGTGTTATCCATCTTTATGTGTGGAACTTCTTCCTTCAATTTATAGAAAGCAACATTCTGAAGCTCTTCCAACGACTACGGATATTTCCAATAATGTGTGTAAATTCCCATGTTCTTTTTATATGACTATGAGAATTAGTGAGAAGGTCTAGTTTTATGTAAATCAATAACACAGATTTACCAGGGAAGAAAAAAGTTTGATTTATATTGTGTTTTGAAGGGAACAGATACATAACCTTTATGAATCAGTCAGGGATAAAGTAAGTAGAATTCTTGCTTTGGATCATCTCAAATGATGCTGATTTAAAAAACAAAAAAAAAATGCATATAAATTTAACACACTCACCGGTAAAATTTCCACTCATTTCTTTTTTATTTTTCTAAAATCTTCATTGCAACCTTTTCAATAGTTTTGACTTAAAACTATTGAAAAGGTTGCAAGATGCAACGAAGATTTTAGAAAAAAGAAAAAGAAATAAGTGGAAATTTTACCAGTGAGTGTGTTAAATTATAAGGCACCAGAAATGAATGACTCTCTCCAGACACAAAAATATGCTTCAACACACGAACTTACATAAAGAATATTGTAAACGAAATCCAAAAACGAAATGCATGTAAAGTTAATCTATTTATTGTTATCATGTTTCTGTTAAAATACATTGACTTAGTTCCAATTAATTTTGAAAATAATGAAGAATTTAATAAAATAACCATCGTTGTTGTTAAACTGGTACTTAGAACATAAATTGACATAAAATGACCGTGGTGAGTTTTAATTTAGATCACTTCAAAGCAGAAAAACATATAACAGAACCAGAGGTGTTCTCAGGCGGATTGGTATCAAAAGGGTTAACAAGATGCCTACTGAAGTGAAGAACTACAAGCTATATGAAACAATATAGTTTCCTATTTGTTTGTATCAAAGAATTTGAAGGTAAACCTCAGGTGACACAATAAATAGTAACAAACTCTGATTAGTTTAATGTTTACAGAGTGTATTACTTAGAGCAACATTGTAATAAAGAGAGAAAGAGGATTGGTTTCCAAGCCAGAATTTAAACAAGTTGATAGGTTAAAGATAGGAAATTTGATAACAAACAACAAAGAAGGAATGCAAGTTTACTTTTACCTGTGTATTTTTAGTTGTCTACGATAATTTAAAATTCTTTTTTCAAAGTCAAACAGAACTTTGTGTTTACAAGAGAGCAAATATAAAGAATAAATAAAAACATTCAATCTGCAGAGAAATAAGGTGCAAAATATAAGAAAATACAAAAAAAAAAAAGGAAGAAAGAAATAATAAAAAAAGGAGGAAAGTGTTTCGTGAAATCTACTGAATAAATGATGACACTGTATACGAGCTGTCTATGAAGAAATGTCTATAGCAGAGCCTCATAACTAGGAGTGAAACAGTTAAAAAGAGATTTGCTTCTCTCAACTTGTATTTATAATAATTTTGATTTTTCTAAATAAGACAGTTTTGCAGTGCTATGTGTATACAATGTATTTGTCTCTTGGCAACGTTGATATAAGAAAAACATCGATTTTGTCACACTAGTTAGCAAAATTTTATCTTATTCATGTTTAAAAATGGGGTCACAGCATGGAAGGTACAAATATTGAGTTGACAATAAAGACAAGATAGATGTAAGAAAATTAGGAAGAATAATATTCAGAGTTAGTAAAAGAAAAATTAAAATACCTTATGATTTTCAATTTAAAATTTTTAAATATAATCTAAAATTCATGTTGACTGAAACTTAGATATTTACCTGACAACCTACTACACAATCAGACAAACTGAATAAGCCAGCAGTTTCTAGTCGGCAGAAACTGAAAGTTACCCATTGTTTATATGTATATACGTGTCTAAATGTGTGTCTTTGTCTTTTTGTCATGACATAATGGAATGAAAGTTGTAGAGAGTCACCATTATGCAAATGGTACTGTTTGTTTACAGACTTTCTGTGGAAACATGTCCGGCAATAATACAAGCATGAAAGAGTAGATATTAAAACAATGATGAACACACACACACACACACACACATACACACAGTGAACTGGCAGCATTGCTAGACTGATGTCTTTTCTGGGTCACACCAACCTTTCTAGATCTCAAGGATCTGAGTTCAACTCATGCCAAGGTCAATTTTCGAGGTTGATAAAGGACTGACACAGAGTAGAAGATTAGGCAAGTTGTTAGAATACATCTGCACCAGTTATTTGTACACTAGCTTCATCATCTGCTTTGACATCACCTCTTGGTCCTTCAGTGAGTGCTTTTAGCAAGCATTCAAACTAGACTCCCAATATAAGGATAACTTCCTTTTCCCCACAAACCTCAGAGATCCTGATATCAAAAGGGTCATGTGTGTTGTCCTTTCTGCTTTGTGTAATTATATTACATAGGTGCAGGCATGGCTTTACGGTCAAGAAGTCTGTTTCGCAACATCATGGTTTCAGGTTCAAACTGACTTCACAGCAAGTAGGTAGGAACTTGGAGGAAGAGTATTCTACTTTAGACCCAGGCTTACTAATATCTTGTGAACGAATTTAGGAGATGGAAACTATACAGAAACCAATTATATATATGTTGAGGCACAATCACCCAGTGGTTAGGGCAGCGAACTTGTTGGCGTAGTATTGCAGTTTTGATTCCCAGACCAGTTAGTGTGAGTGTTTATTGAGTGAAAACACCTAAAGCTACATGGGGCACCAGCAGGGAGTGGTGGCGAACCCTGCTGTACTCTTTCACCACAAATTTCTCTCACACTTTCCTCCTGTTTCTGTTCTTCTTGTCTTTCAAAGGGGCCAGCCTTGACATACTATGTGTGTGTAAAAAGCAGCCAGAACATTCTGTAAAATGACTGGCATTAGGAGAGACATCCAGTCATAGAAACCATACCTAAGCATACACCAGGGCTTGACAGTCTTTGACTCATTGGATCTTGTCAAAACCATGCAAGCAAGAAAGCTTGACATTAAATCACATGTGTGTGTGTGTGTGCGAAATATGAATTCTTTATACAAAATTCTTTCTCTGATAGTGGGCATGATGTTGAAAACAAAATTGAATGGTAGCTGTCAACCTCAGATGAATATCAAATTAAGACTGGACTACAACACAATAATACATTCCGAAGTACTTTAAATCCATCAGAAAAAATTCAGACAATAATAATAATAATAATGATAATAAAATAAAATAGAAAATAGACAATAAATAATAATATCCAATATCTATAAATCAGAGTTTTATTATATGAATTAACTGTCATTCTTTAACAATGATTTAGTGATTCTTCTATCAGGTGACACTCTTTACCAAGATACCACATAGAAAAGTTAGGAATTGGTAACATTCATGCCATTATATATATATATATATATATATATATATATATAAATTCTTTTATTCTTTTATTTGTTTCAGTCATTTGACTATTGCCATGCTGGAGCACCAACTACAGTTGAGCAAATAGACCCTAGGATTTATTC
>NC_068985.1:92615752-92619202 GCF_001194135.2 Octopus bimaculoides | reverse complement strand
ATATAAGATTTTTCCAGTTTCTGCCTACAAATCCACTCACAAGACTTTAATTGCCCCAAGGCTATAGCAGAAGACACCCAAGGTGTCATGCAGTGGGACTATATTCGCAACCATGTGGTTCTTACCATGCAGTCACACCATTAATTCTATATCTTTTTATAGCATATTTCACAAAAATACTAGTTTATGACAGTTACCTATTTTGCTGACCCCCAGATCATCATCATCATCATTTAACGTCCGCTTTCCATGCTAGCATGGGTTGGACGATTTGACTGAGGACTGGTGAACCAGATGGCTACACCAGGCTCCAATCTGATTTGGCAGAGTTTCTACAGCTGGATGCCCTTCCTAACACCAACCACTCCAAGATGATAAGACCAAAATATTTGTTGGGATTTGAACTCAGAACATAAAAAGACATAATGAAACAGTGTAAAGCATTTTTGCCTGGTGCTGTATCCATTCTTGTACCTACTACTTAGCTTAATAGTAATGATGATTTTCATTCAGTGTTGATAATTAAGCAACGAAGTACATTCCAGTAATGTAGAATGCTAAAAATATTCTATGTCTATGTATATCGCATGTGATTAGGAAAATATTTGCCTCTAGGCCACCAGTAATATTCTTATATGTTAAGAAGATAATAAGAGTTAATGTGTAAACAAGAGAAGAGAAATACTTGCATAAGTAAAGCATACAAAAACATACATTACACACATTATATATATATATATATATATATATATATGTGCATATATATATATATTTATATGTGAGTGTGTGTATTTATGTATATGCCTCTGTGTGTATTTATATGTGTGTTTGTGTGTTTGTGTGTGTGTGTGTGTGTGTGTGTGTGTATACATATACATATGTATGTATGTGTGTGCTTGTCTATCTCAGCTTTACAGCACGCTGGAATTGTTCTCAATGATGAAAGAAATACAAGAGACTGCAACTTTCTTACAGCCTGTATTTTTAACATATTGAAACAATGATTAAAATTTGGTTTGCAATGAAAAGACTAATTGTACTAATAAGTTTTCCATTCAAGATGGAATTTCCTAATTGCTAAAATAGAAGAAATGTAAATATATATTCACTAAAATAATACACAGAGGGAAAAGAGAAAATTCTATTTAATCCAAATGGGAAACGATAATAATAATTACAATTTTATAAGCATTATACATTAGTATTTTTCACTAAAATAGTTTAGTTAAATTGGTGAAATTAAATAACTTATATACACACACTCATACATGCATACATACAAACATACATACATACATATATATATATATATATATATATACAGGATCTGATCAAAATGCAAAACTATACTCAATCCATACAATACCAACAGTTAAAAAATGCAGATGACCTAATTGTGACACATGCCCATACCAAACTGAAGGCTTGGAATTCACATTCCAGCAAGGAGAAAAATTCTCAATTAAGACCAACTTCACATGTGCTTCCAAGAATCTTATCTATGTCCTAACCTTCTCAGGTTGTGGCCACAATTATGTGGGCCAAACGAGCCATACTTTGAGACGGAGAGTCAAGCTGCATAAAGAACAAATTCGTTTTCTTCAGTACAGGCAGATTGCTCTTAGCGAACATATTGACAGATGTACAAGAAATAAAACGTCGAATTTTCATATCTTTCCATTATACCAATGCAAAGATTCATTCTTCTTACAAGAACACCTAAACAAGGAAAGCCTGTTCATACAGACCAGTCATTAATATAGAAACTTAACCACTTCAAAAATTGTACTGAGGAGTTAGTTGTCCCCCTTGCCACCTGTTACCTCCCTTGGTCCACTCTCTAGACTCATTCTTATTTTTCAAACCTCCCAAATGGCGAGACCCCTTTGTCACAAGAATTGATCACTTCACAATGACCCTTAAAAAGCTAATTTAAATAGAGAAAACCAGTTGGATATCACCACATCCATAAAATATGTACATATTTTAAAAAAATTCTTTATAAAATGATATTAAACTATGCGAAACAAAGGCATTTCTCTTCCACTTTTTATATATGTTTTCCACATATTTTATCAACTTATAAGTTTGCCATTTGGTGTATACTGAATATCCGGTATTTTTGCTCCTTCTATATATTTTTATACACACACACACATATATATATATATATATATATATATATATATATATATATATATATATATATAGGTGATGAAATATTTGCACCCCGGCCTCATGCAAATGGCACCCATGCTGGTGGTACATAAAAGCACCCATTACACTCTCAGAGTGGTTGGGATTAGGAAAGTCATCAGCCTCCCAGCCCAGCCAAATCGTCCAACTCATGCTAGCATGGACAATGGACGTTAAATGATGATGATCATCAGCATCATCAACCTCATCATCATCACTTCATCATCATTACATCACCATCATCATCATCATCATCACATCACCATCATCATCATCACATCATCATCATCAGTCACATCATCACCATCACATCGTCATCACATCATCATAATCATCATCATGATTATCATCAAAATCATGATGCTACAAGATAATGCATGATTAATTCAGAACAATGCGACTATGTCAGCCTTACATGTGGTAGGGACGTCTGAACGGTGAAGGGTTAAGATGGGGTTTCATTGTGCAGTTATTTTGAACCGCAAAAGCCAACTGGTAGGAGGCTGCAGAATGTCACTAACAATCACTGAATGTACTTGATATTCCATTTACAACTCAATCTAGACATTTGTGACATTAATAAAATAATTAGTTGATGACATTAATATCCAAGCTGTTCATATGACTGTAAATGGAGCTTGTTGCAAAGAAACAAAATGACACCATATGGACTCCTGGACAAAGAATGCTGATGGTGAAGAGAAATGATGTAATATAATGATCGTGAAGGTATGTGGCTTAGTCGTTAGGGCACTCAGCCCACAGTCGTAAGGTCAGGAGTTTGCTACTGGGCGGCTCATTGTATCCTTGAGCAAAATACTACTTCATGTCACTCCAAACCACTCAGCAAGCAAAATTGAATTGTACCTGTAATTCACAAGGGACAGCCTTGTCACGTTCTGTGTCATACTGATTCTCCCGGAGAGTTACATTAACCCTTTCGTTACCATATTTCTAACCAAATTACACCCCTTATGTGTTTCAATTAATTTCTAACATAATCATAAATTTAGGCTGGTTTCATTAAACAACTCTAACTTTTTTATTTATCAACATATTAATGTGATTTTTGGAAGATAAATTAACGAAAGGTTCTCAACCAATTCTATACCAAAAGTTTTGTCACAAAGTGACTTTAATTACAGGTAAATTCAACAAAATATAAAATTATTAAAATTTTTGTTCAAACATCGCTATAGAAAATGGGTTATTAGCTAATATTCAATTGGGTATACAACAAAATATTATTATAGA
>NC_068985.1:92611427-92614827 GCF_001194135.2 Octopus bimaculoides | reverse complement strand
TTTTTTTTTTCGGTTACAGAGTTAGATTTATCAAGGTCTTCAACGGAAAATCCTTCGAATTCTGACTCGCTGCTTGACAGAATAAAATTCGTATCCATTTTTTTTGTCAGGATTACAAATTTTGAAAACACAACAGGAACAAATTTGGAAAAAAATCTCCCAAAATTCACAAAATTAAAAAAAACATGTTGATCGTCGTACAAAACTATTGCTGAACTGTTTACACAAATAATCACGTGTTTTCACGAATGTACTAACGAGATTTGCTCAGATATTCTCATTTAAATATGAATAGGTGATTACGGGCGGCTTGGTCACATGAACCAAAATTTTTTTCGGGCGGCTTTGGGCGGTTTGGTCTGTGGAGTACTCAGCTACTTATATGTTAATTTCACAAGCAGGCTATTCCATTCATTGGATCAGTATTCAGGGTGGCGAGCTGGCAGAATTGTTAGCACACTGGGCGAAATGCTTAGTGGTATTTCGTCTGGTTGACTTTGCCTTTCATCCTTTCGGGGACAATTAAATAAATACCAGTTATGCACTGGAGTCAATGTAATTGACTTAATCCCTATGTCTATCCTTGTTTGTCCCCTCTATGTTTAGCCCCCTGTGAGCAAGCAATAAAGAAATAAATATTCTTTTCTACTCTAGGCACACGGCCCAAAATTTTTGGGGAGGGGGCCAGTCAATAAGTACCAGTACACAACTGGTACTTAATTTATCAGCCCCAAAAGAATGAAAGGCAAAGTTGACCTTGCCGTGCATGAGAAGACCCATGAAGCCACGAAAAATCACAGTCATGGCAGATACCAGTGTCACACAAATGGCACCCATGTAGGTGACACATAAAAACACCCATTATACTCTCGGAGTGGTTGGCATTAGGAAGGGCATCCAGCCATAAAAAAACCATGCTAAATCAGACCTGAGTCTGGTGCAGCCTTCCAGCGTACCAGCCCAGTCAAACTGTCCAAACCATGCCAGCATGGACAACGGACGTTAAATGATGATGATGATGATGTTGATTATACATACATACATATATATATATATATATATATATATATATATATACACACACTTGTGCATGTGTGGTTGTGTTCCTTTATAGCAAAAGGTAATTTAGCCAATTAGTGAACAGAAATCAATAAGATAAATACCAGACTGTATCTACTAAAAGCTGCCAACGACAGTGCTCCAGCATGGCCACATTCCAAATAACTGACAACAGTCGTAAAACAGTGCATCTATTAATGCACGAGTATAATTAGACATTTGGTGATTAACAAATACAATTAAATCTTCAACATCTACGATTATGATGTGAGACTATCTTTGTTACAAGAGGTCACACACTGAAATATTCAAGGCCTGTAACTCTATTTGCAATCACAGTAATTAAAAATATTATTAACGTCCATTACATCCTTGCCAAATATACATTTCATTTTCTCCTAACCTTCTAACCAAGTTTGAGTCATTCTACACAGAATGATGTTTGATCACTAAATGGATATACATACACATACATACATACATAACTACATATATCCAACCACACACACACTTATATATATAAAGCTTGGCACAATATTTTACAGTAAGAAATCAGAAAATTTATAAAAGCATCTATAATAATAAAAGTGCATGTGAGGGTGATAACGGCAGTAATAGAACAAGGTGGGGTGGTGGTGGTGGTAGAGGTGTTAATAGTTGTAAAGTGGTGATGGTCATAGCAAAACATGTGATGCTGGTGGTAGTAGTAGAAAAGTAGTAGTAGTAGTTGTAGTCCTAGTAAATGTAAAGGTTATAGTCATTGTAATTGTTTAGTCCCATGCCAGCAGTGACTGAACTAACTTTTAATCAAAAGCATTCCTGGGCTATTTGGCAGTTATTTCTAGCAGGCCAAGTGGCTCTGTAAAGGCTCCTTTGATGTTTTTTTCTTTTTTTTTATATTGATTCTAATGGGCTTTGATTGTTGTTGAGGTGTAAGTAGTGATAGTAACAATTGTAGTGGTAGTTATTCAACCCCGATCAATACTGACCAATAAGATCAATAATCAATAATGCTAAGGTGGTGAGCTGGCAGAAACGTTAGCATGTCGGACGAAATGCTTAGCGGTATTTTGTCTGTCTTCACATTCTGAGTTCAAATTCCACTGAGGTCGACTTTGCCTTTCATCCTTTCGGGGTCGATTAAATAAGTAGCTGTTATGCACTGGGGTCGATGTAATCGACTTAATCCCTTTGTCTGTCCTTATTTGCCCCCTCTGTGTTTAACCCCTTGTGGACAATATAGAAATAAGAAACGTTAGCATGCCGGGCGAAATGCTTAGTGGTATTTCGTTTGTCTTTACTTTCTGAGTTCAAATTCTGCCGAGTTCAGCTTTACCTTTCATCCTTTTGAGGTTGACAAATTAAGTACCAGTTGCGTACTGGGGTAGATCTAATCGACTGCCCCCCCCCCAAAAAAAAAAAAAATTGGGGCCTTGTGCCTAGAGTAGAAAAGATTATTCAAAGGTGATGAGCTAGCAGAAATGTTAGGGAGCAAATATTTCAGAAAAAGTGGAAGTGGATTGGTAGCACAATTAGAAAGGACACACCAAATGTAGCGAAAAGTGCTTTACAGTGGAATCCGGATGGATATAGAAAGAAAGGTAGGCCTAAGAACTCGAGGCGTAGATCAACACAAAAGGAACTAGAGAAAGGGGGACATTCATGGCAGAGTATAAGTACAGAAGCGAGAAATTATGCGACATGGAATTCGATTATAAGTGGCCTATACTCCGTGTTGGAGGGTTAAAGGCAAAAAAAAAAATATTAAGGAGAAATACAAGGTCTTCTTGAAGCATACATCATCGATACTCATCCAACATCCTTGTTGCAAAGTGCACTGGGTGCACGCTTTTGTAACACCAGCATTAGTATGCTTGCACTCCATGAAATTCAAGAGTCCTCACTATGTTATGTTTACCCCATTCATTGCAGCAGTAATAGCAGTGGTGGTGGAAGAGTTACCGTAACAGCAGCAGCAGCGGCTGCAGCAGTTTCCTTCACTAAATGCCCTGTCATGCGAACACTCCTAGGAATAGAATCCTGTGGCTTTAAATATGATTAAATTTCTCAAATTATCATTAAAATATTAAATGGAGAAAGGAAAGGAGTAAATTTAAGGAGCATCTTGCAATTCATTAATAATAAAATAGTTACAAGATTTTTCTCTTCTTCCTATTTATTATCATCATCGTTATTATCATTATTATTATTATTATTATTATTATTATTATTATTATTATTATTATTTATTTATTTATTTATTTATTGGTGCCTTTTCCTTCAATTCTATGTTATCAGGAAAATTCTTCCATTCTTCCTGTTAGCGAAAAGAAATTCATTT
>NC_068985.1:92606970-92611007 GCF_001194135.2 Octopus bimaculoides | reverse complement strand
TATATATATATATATATATATATATATATATATATATATATATATGCATATGCCTTGTCCTCTACAGTGTCTATTGAGCACTCCTCTCACATTCAGCTGACAGAAACCAATGTGTGTGTGTGTACTTATGTACATATGTATCTGCATGTGTGCACATGTGGATGTATATGTGTATGTATGCATGTGTGTGTATATATATCTATATATGTGCTTATATATCAATATATATATGTATTAGTTTGTTTTGCCATGGTACACTGTTTAGAAGCAAGTGAATCTGAGGCAGGAATTTTACGGTTGGATGCACATCCAGTTATGGACCTCTCCTGCTTGTGATTTTTTTTTTGTTTCTCTTTTACAAGTAATGGATTTTTATTCTAGAGAAATTTGAAAACACGGAATTCAAGAATGATTTGTTGACAGGAAATGTCAACAAACTTCATATTCAGGCATAATTCTAAGAGTTCTGACATTAAAGTTGAAACCACAAGGATAATCGTTTGAAGCAATTTTAGCTAATTCGGACATTTTGATATGAAATTTTCTTTAAAAATTTCTGTTAACACTGCAAAATTTCATGAGAAAATCAAACCGAAACAAAAAATCAAAATTAAAACTAAAGAGGCGCAGATTATAACTGGATTTTGGGAAAAAGGTATATACACATGTGGCTATTAAAATACCCTTTTCAAAGATACATGTCACAGATTTTAATTGTTGATATGCATCTAATAACTATGTGAGTGACCAGAGTATCTGTTGTTATATATTGCTAGTCTCACAATGTGCTCTGAACCGTTTTAGTTTTTGAATGATGACAACGTACAGGCAAGGCAAGAGGGCCAACATCCCCCCTGGCCAGGATGCTAGTCCATAACAAGCATCACTCATTTACAGCTGAGCAAACAGGAAAAGTGTGAAATGAAGTGTTTTGCTCAAGAGCGCAACACAGCCAATCTGGGAAGCAAAACCTCATGAGCCTGTGTGGGATTCATCTAACCCAGTGGTTCACAACCAAGTCCATATGGCCTGTAAGGATCCATTTAAGATTTTTGGGGCCTCACACAACAAAATTGTAGTTTAAGGACCCCTGAAAAAATTTTGCTTTTGATGTATGAATTGGTGTGTATTGCAAGAAACAGCTGGGTTTCATTCTCTAACGTTTTACACACTTCATCCTACACAAGTTAATGTCATTATCATCATCATCATCATCATCATCGTTTAGCGTCCGTTTTCCATGCTGGTATAGGTTGGACAGTTTGAATGGGGTCTGGGAAGCCAGGAGGCTGCACCAGGCTCCAGTCTGATCTGGCAGTGTTTTTACAGCTGGATGCCCTTCCTAATGCCCAAGAGTGTAGTGGGTGGTTTTTACGTGCCGCTGGCACATAAACAGAGGCAGGAATTTGTGTGAAAAACAAAATAGGAATTTGGAAAGAAGTTTCTATAAAACTAGTTTTGAAACATTGAATAATTATGAGATCCACCAGAATAAAATAGTAATGAACTGGGACCATAAGAAATGGTTGAGAGCCCCTGATCTAACCATTAGGCCATGCACTTTCACTGTATAGAGTAACAGTGGATACATAAACTAAGGCACACATACATACATTAATGCACACCTGAAGCCTATCTCTGCCTTTAGATGTGTGTGTGTCAGTTGTCACAAAAATGTATGTATACTGACAGACACATACACCATCACACATATATTTGTCAGTCATCAGCCTAACGTAGGTAACGAACACGGATTACACTCATATAGAAAATGTAACGTCATCGTTGTTGTGGTGGTGATATAAAATGTCGTTTACGGTAGGTGAATAAAAGAAAACTGATGACGCTAAATTTTTGTAATGCAAATATGTGAATGAAAATATAGTTCAGTTGGTAGTCAAAAGGCTACTAAATCATTTGATATTTCTTATGTTAAAATCAGCAACTCAGTTTTGGAATGCATAAGAAACATACAGACACACTAACACACACACAAACTCTCTTTTATAGATATAGATAGATAGATAAATGTTGGCCGGTGGATTTCTCCAGACATGCTTTATGTTGGAGAGAGAGAGAGAGAGAGAGAGAGAGAGAGAGAGAGAGAGAGAGAGAGAGAGAGAGAGAGAGAGAGAGAGAGAGAGAGAGAGAGAGAGAGAGAGAGAGAGTTAACAGAGGAGGTGCAGGAAGAGAGTGCATACAAACCCAGTAGCATAAGGAGAGCGAGAAAATAACAGAATCAGTCTATAAAAGGTGTTATACAAATGAAAAATTTGTTTTATTTAATTATTTGCAAAAATTTCTATTCATTTAATCATTTTCAATAAGCAGCAAGAAATTTCATAAAATTTGAATTGTAATTATTATATGTACAGCATATTTCCTGATGCTATCAAGAGTATAGTTCCAAAGTTATCCATCATATGATGGTTAACACACTAGTATTTACATACATATTCATTAATCTTAGATTTAAACAAAGATACAGGCTTATCTTTTCGTAATCACATTCATATATGTGTGTGTGTGTATTATACATATACACGCACACACACACACACATACACAGAATGGACTTCTTTCCTTCTCCACCCATCAAATCCCTCATAAGGCTTTGGCTAAGCTGGAGCTATAAAAGGAGACACTTGCCCAAGATGTGAAGCAGTGAGAAGGAAACAGTGTGGATGGGAAACACACATCAGAACCACACAGCTACATATATGTGCCTACACACACATGCACACACACACACACGCACACACATGTACTCACAGGAAATATATACAAGGAGAGAAGACTAAGTATATCCTTTATCTCTTTTCTCTTGTAGTATAAAACTAAACGTGAAGGTACATGGCTTAGTGGCTAAGGCATTCAGTTCATAAATGTAAGGTCATGAGCTCAATTCCCGGTGACACATTGTATCCTTCAGCAAGACACTTCATTTCATGTTGCTCCAGTCCACTCAGCTGGCAAAAATGAGTAGTATCAGTATTCCAAAGGGCCAGCCTCGTTACACTCTGTGTCACGCTGAATCTCCCTGAGAACTACATTAAGGGCACACATCTGTTGAGTGCTCAGCCACTTGCACGTTAATTTCATGAGCAAGCTGCTCCATTAATTGTATCAGCTGGGACCCTCGTTGTCATAACCAATAGAGTGCTCCTATAAAAATCTGCATCAAGTTGGGTCTCTTTTTGCAAATCTGATCTGGCAAGGTTTCTACGGCTGGATGCCCTTCCTAACGCCAACCACTCCAAGCGTGTAGTGGGTGCTTTTTATGTGCCTTGGCACAGGAGCCAGTCAGGCAGCGCTGGCATTGACCATGTTCAGATGGTGCTTTTTATGTGCCACCAGCACAGGAGCCAATCAGAAGGGACTGGCATCAACCACATTCAGATAGTGTTTTTTACATGTCACCAGCATGGGAAGCCAGTGAGGTGGCGCTGGCATCAACCCATGCTTGAATGGTGCTTATTACGTGCCACCAGCATGGGTGCCAGGCAGGCACCCCTGGCATCAGCGGCACCTACAATTTCCATTCTGATTTGATTTTTTGATATATTTTACTTGACTCAATAGGTCTTCTCAAGCGCAGCGTGTCGGCTGACGATTCAAGGGTACTTATAAATAGGCTGGTTACGTGACACTGGTACAGGCAAGATAAATTTCCTGATTATGCTTTCATTTACTTCAAACACCTACCAAGAATATGGAATGTGAACTTTCAAAGAACAAAACCAAACACAAGAATGGTTTACTCAATTTAATGCTTTGATATGTAACATACTTACATGAATACTAACAGCTTATTACAATGATTAAATGTAGAATAAAAGATATATGACCCACCACTCATGCATATTTTATATGTACACTCATGCACACATAATATCTTTATAGTATGTGTGTATGTGTAAAACACTCACAAGTTTTCTTAATTCTCTAAAATATAGCTTTCTAGTTTTATATATATCATATTCATACACCCACAGGTTTTCTTACTTCTCTCTAAAACATACAGCTAGTTACATATA
>NC_068985.1:92604868-92606303 GCF_001194135.2 Octopus bimaculoides | reverse complement strand
CTTTCTCTCAATTTGACCTGCATTATTTTCTCTGAGGGATTTATTTACCTCTGTAAATAGAATCTGTTTGAATATATTTTCTCTGCTTGCGATACCTGCAACTCTTTCCCTTTAATTCCATTCCAATCTCTCTCTTTCTCCCCAAATCCTCTTCCTGCTCAATTGCATCCGCATTCAATGTAAAGTCTTTTGGTAAACTTTGCAAACTCAACAACTATTCCAGAAGCATCTTTGGATCCTTGTGATGTCTATCATCATTACATCATCATCATCATCATCATCATCATCATCATCATCATTGACCAGAGCTGGCAAGCTGGAGAGATGCACCGAACACCAACTATCTGTTTGGTATGGTTTGTATGACTGGATACCCTTCTTGGCAAACAGCATGGGTGCTCTTTACATGACGCCAGCACAAGTGCTTTTTATGGGGCATTAAAGGGACTTCTTATGTGGCACCAGCACAAATGCTTTTTTTACATGGCACTGGCACACATGTCTATAGCTACATTAAACCTGCAAGTTTTCAAAAGTTTGGTTATGCCAAAATGCAGATGACCAGTACAGGACAGAAAGGGGCTGATTCTTGTAATGAGTGCTTGTGATAGCATCACTTGGGTTTAGGTGAGCCAGTTCCAAACATTGAATTCACATTGGCTGGATACTCCCTGTGATTTCAGCAGCTGTCACAAGGAAGACCAAACAGGAATGTCGGTTTGATCAGAGATGAGATGAGGCTAAACAATTCATCCTTTATAATGCTTCTGATTTTTAGATGTTATAAGTCAAACAACCTTTGAGAATGGAGTCTGATTATCAGATAGAACAGAGACCGAAGCCTATCCAAAAATCTTAACCCGTTAGCATTCAGATTGCTTTGTAAAATGTAAAGCCTATATATTCATATTGTTTTAAATTTATCATACCTTATCTTGTAACTTCAAGATTTCAATGACATGATTGTCTATTTTCAGAATGCCATTGTAGAGTAAGTGTGAAAAGCAAGATCCATCTGGTCTGAACATAAAACAAGTAGAATATTAGGGCCAGATATCAGCAGTTTAAATGTAAAAGGGTTAAGAAAACAGTCTTGTCAGGTGAAACAATCCGCTATGGTCTTTTGTTACATTTTATGAGTAGTGCCCTAAACTAGTCCCCAACTGAATCACTCACAGAAAATGTCACTATAGTTTATAGCCTCTCATGAGATCATGGTTCCTCTCATGAGACCATGGTTCCTTTCATGCTCCGACAGACATCCAGACAAAAAAATCATAAAATAAAATTAAAAACTTATTTTCAATATAGGTCTTGAAGAATTAATCTAATAAACTGGAATCATTCCAGCTTCCTTTGCCTTACCCTTATTTACCGTTTCTTTTGGTATGTATATATGTATATGTATATATACATATATATATATATATATATA
>NC_068985.1:92601215-92604830 GCF_001194135.2 Octopus bimaculoides | reverse complement strand
ATATATATATGTTTAACAGAGTTACTGGCACTATATACTTAAAATCCAATTAACAGGAGATTAAGAAACACTGAAATAAAATATTAGGTTGATAATCTGAACAATTTCAAGTAATCATGACAGAAATAATTACGTGGAAAGCTTCATTATTATAACAAACAAAAATCGTCAAATTTAATTAAAAACTTGATACATAATTAATGAAGTTATATAATACACACATGCATACATATATACGTACGTACATACGTACGTATGTAAATGTGTGTGTATGTATGTATGTGTGTTTGTTTGGTTTTATCTTCCACAACAAATTCAATCATTTTGAAAAAACTTGAGTTATTAGAATTTTATTATTATTATTTTTTTTTTTCATAGAAATTAAACTGAATGAAGAAATGAATGATTTTATGATTGGCTTCCAAAATATTCTAAGAATTTCAAACAATAGTTGAATATTTTCTGAGTAACATTGGAAGCAAACTAGATAAAATATCTAAGAGTTATTGAAGATAAGACTATTATTTGTTTCTCTATGATATTTAATTTTTGAAGAGAATACTGAGAGAGACAGACAGATAGACGAACAGAGAGGGAAAGAATGAGAAAGAGAGAGAGAGAAACAGAGAGAGGGAGTTGGAAAACGAGAATATATACGATGTGTGTATATGTGTTTTACTCACTTGTGTGTGCATGCAAGTGTGTAAAATTTGGAACTAATTTCAATCAATGATTAAAGATGCTGAAATAATTGTTATGTCTGAAGCAGCAGGTAAAAACAGCTAATAGCTGTTTGAGCAATCTGAGATGAAATATTGAAAAAAGTGTTGATTTTTGTTCCCTTCTAGAAACCAGCTTGTGAGAAAGTGACAGATTAAAATGGTGCCAATCAGATGGGGTAGGGTAGAGTGGCATGAGACCAACGAAGATCATTTATATATGAATTATTTTATTTAAGACAGAGATAAGAATTGTCTTCACAAAAATCTGAAAATAGTTTCAGAAAAATGAAACAGAAAAAATTGCACACAAATCTATATACATATGTATAAATATACTTGCACACACACATAGATATATATAAATGCACACATATACACTTACAATATATGTCAGTGTGTGTGTATATATACACAGACACACAGACACACACAGTATGCAGTCATAAGTAAGTAAGTGTTTTCTTTTCCTCAAAACACAAAGAACTGCATACAACTTACCTACAAGACAATGTCTGGGGCTTGAAATACACATATACTACCTAAAAGCTGACTGATAGGTGCAGGAGTGGCTGTGTGGTAAATAGCTTACTTACCAACCACATGGTTCCGGGTTCAGTCCCACTGCGTGGCATCTTGGGCAGGTGTCTTCTACTATAGCCTTGGGCCGACCAAAGCCTTGTGAGTGAATTTGGTAGACGGTAACTGAAAGAAGCCTGTCATATATGTGTATATATATATGTGTGTGTGTGTGTGTGTGTGTGTGTGTGTGTTTGTGTTTGTCCCCCTAGCATTGCTTGATAACCGATGCTGGTGTGTTATGTCCCCGTAACTTAGTGGTTCGGCAAAAGAGACCGATAGAATAAGTACTCGGCTTACAAAGAATAAGTCCCAGGGTCAATTTGCTCGACTAAAGGCGGTGCTCCAACATGGCCGCAGTCAAATGACTGAAACCAGTAAAAGAGTAAAAGAGCCATATATCGTGCAGTTTGGTCAAGTTACAATAGTGTACATGTAATTGATTGCTGTACAATGTGGTTTGATCATGTCAGAAATCATTATCAACATGGTAAACAGATACAAGCTAATTACACCCTGTTTCAGCAGAATTTGGTTCCGCTGCAAAAGAAAGGCACTTGAGACAACATTCAGTCATCATAATCATCATCAGGATCCTCATCATAAAATATCATCCAGGTATTGAGTACTTTTTTTGAGTACTTTTTTCTCCTGTTTCATTCAGAGGAAATGATACATAAGATTGACAAAAATAAAAATAAAATAAAACTCAAATATATTTCTTGCTGCAGAGTATGTTAGCCAAGGTTACTTTTACATAACCACTTAATTCTTCAAAACTAGTACAAAAGTACTTACTTTTAGAATTTTTCAAAACAAAAATTTGTAAGCAAAAAATCTAAAAATTCAATACAACTAAAAGAACTATATTTTCCATAATATTAGTCAATATAGCTCTGACTCAATAAATAACACTACAGAATCTTTTAACACCTGGCTAGTCAAGTATGAGAAGAAATAACAACAAAAAGTAATAGACAAGGTTTTATTTATTTTTTAAAACCTAGATATGATACCTTTGTTATTCAGTTTCACCCAAGTCTTGTAAAAATGGACACTTCACAAAGTAATGAAGAATATACTAATGCATAGTCTGTGGAACTGGCTTCACACAATGAATAATGCTTTCTGTTACTTTTGTTTAAAGTACATGAGATTCAGTGTATGCTTAAAGTTGTTTGGGTTAACATGGCAGACAAGTCCTTTCACTCTAATGTACAGAGGAAGAGGGAGGATAGGGAAATGTGGTGAGAGAGAGAGGAGTAGAGAAACAGGCAGGGCTGATGAGAGGGAGGGAGATAAGTAGAGGGAGAGAGAGATTAAGAGGAAAAGGGGGAGGTAGAGATAATGAGAGACAAACAGAGATGATGATGGTAAGAAAGACCAGAGATAAGGAAACAGACAGCAAACAGAGGGGATAAGTGGAAGAAAATGAGACTGAATGATTGATATAGATAAAGAGAGAGAGAGAGAGAGACAAAGAGACGTCAATAATGAGAGAGGGAAAGACAGACAGAAATGTATGAGAGGAAGAGATACAAAGAAACAGTGATGGGGGAGAAAGAAAGAAAGAAAGAAAGAAGGCTTTCACAAAGGATGTTTTATCATACTCCAAGATCTGGAAATAAACAAAATTTTCTTTTTATCTATGTTAAAGAACCACCGGATTATATATTCTCTCAGTTATTAAAGTAACAAAGAAAATATTAAACAGATGAAACGCAAACCAAAAAGCAACAAAAACAGAATTTTTGAAAAAAAACAAAATTGATAATAATTATAATACAACATTCAGACTTTATACTGCTTAAGAAGATTATTGTCAGAATTTGAAGATGTAGTACCTTATTCCCATTAAAACTATAGCTAAACGAAATAATCCAATGATTTGTTAAGTAGTCAGGCAAATGCTTACCATTGATTTCAAGAGAGAAATCATTTAATTATTCCACAGGAAATGCAACCTGTCCACTGAACAAGAAAATCATAAGTGATGGTGGCGGTGGTGGTGGTGGTGTTGAGACTGGGGGGTGGGAGTAAATACATATTTCCAAACTTATGGCTAAATACTTGATAGGAAATTATTAATAAATACATACATACATATTTTTCCCCCTCCATCAAATGGATTTGAATATTAGGAAAACGTTATCAAACTAGAAATGTATATATTTGTAAACACGCACATGCATACACATACATAAATACACATATACATATATACATAATCATACATATATATATATATGCATCTATATATACATGTGGATGTAGGTATGTGCATATATGTATGTATACATGCATATGCTCATATATC
>NC_068985.1:92593088-92600793 GCF_001194135.2 Octopus bimaculoides | reverse complement strand
TATAAATATGTATTCATAAATACATATATATAAATTTCTTTAATAGGTTAGTTGTTTGCAGATTATGTTTCGATTCGGTTGTGACCACGTTCCATTCCTGTGAACTGAAACGGAATATATTCTGTAAATAAGTAACCTATTACAAAATATAAAACACCATTCCCTGAGGTATTGAGTACTTTTATCCATTTATTTATTTATACCTGGAAGCTATGTCTACAAAAACAAAATACAGGATTATATAAGAGAGAGAGAGAGAGAGAGAGTGAGTAAGGGGGAGTGAGTGAATGAGAGAGAGAGAGAGAGAGAGAGTGAGTAAGAGGGAGTGAGTGAATGAGAGAGAGAGAGAGAGAGTGAGTAAGAGGGAGTGAGTGAATGAGAGAGAGAGAGATGGTTACAAGTGGAACATATTTCACCATAAATCTGATGTTGTTTAAGCCTGACATCAGTCTAAATAACATCTACTTCAGCGCATTGGTTATAGAACAACTATGCTTATATAAAGCAACCATAATATCTTGAAACGGCATCCGTCCATTTTCAAAAACTAAGACACTGTACAGTTTATGAAACATTAAGTTTGAATAAAAGAGAAACTGTTTCATGGTCAGAATATTATTATTTTTTTTTTTTCAATTCTTTGGTCTGGAGGAAGGAGATGTGTTCAGGAACTTGTTTGAGATTGGTGAAATCTAACACTGTTCCTCTCGGACAATTGCAAGTTGATGGCAGCAGGAAAAAACATTGGCAGAAAAAGATAAACAGAGAGAATTCTGGTGAGGATGAGGGAGTACTACTTAGTGTAGTAGTTAGTGCAAAGATTTGACTGTTGCACTCTAGTGATTTGAGTGTTGCACCGATAATCACAAGATCATGGTTTCAATTCCTGGACTAGGTGTGTGTTGTGTTCTTGAGCAAAATGCTTCATTTCACAATGCTCCTGTTCACACAACTATAAATGAGTTACCCTGTGAAGAGCTGGCATCCCATCCAAGGTATATGATTTGAGCTTGGTTACTTATATGCCATGGAATTGGACAAGTGGCTCTATGAGCCCTATGAGTTGAGACAGTAATGTCCAGGGTGAATTACTTTACTGGCTGAGCAGAGGAGATAGTACAGGCCCTATGAGAGAAAGTTGAAAAAACTTAGTGGTTGAGGGGCAGAGAAACAGTTGAGTCAGGAATGCATGCATGAATATATGATGAGACTAGATTGCTCCAGGAATTAAAGACCATATCAGTTAACCGTAGAAAAGGTGAGTGCAAAGAGAGGATAGCAGTGGGTCAGGGATGGGAGAGTGGAGGAGAGTAACTTTATGTCAATTAATAAGAATTTTTCTAGATTTCGGTCTAGATTGTGTAATTTCAAAACTGTTTTAAATGTGAGACCTGTATAATATTGTGGATCTCACTTGGGTTTTCTTAAAAGGTTAGTAGTTGTTGGGGGATGAAGTATATATTGGCCCCCGAAGAGGTCACTCAATGTTTGCTATATTGAGGATGGGAGACTGAGAGAAACATTGTCATGATAAAAACTTGATTTTTACAGTTATTTTGAGGATTCTAATTGAATGCAGTTCACACATAGGTGTTTTTGTTACTTCCTTCCTTTCTTTACATTTTCTATTTATTTATTTATTTTACCTTTGGCTGGTTCAGAGCCAAAAAGTAGCTATAATACCACTTCCTGCTGGGTCTTGAGTGCCTTGAGCAGATTCACCCCTGTTGCAAGAATTTATCCCAAATGGTCTGGATGAAGAAAACTTCTCGTGATATGAACCAACAAGAGGGCCTCTAGATGGTTACTCAACCTGTTAGAAATAGCTATCAAATGCCCTCAGATCAGACCTTACTATTTTTAAGAAGGATTTACAAAGAAACACCGAAAGTAAAATACAGTATATTTCCTTCCAAAACAACTAAGACTGATGATGGAGGGGATGGGGAGAAACCAGTTCTTCATATTCAGTTCTTGCATGCTGCTTTTCTTTACCAGACTACACCGTGAAAATCAAAAAATTACACCTGCTGTTGCTGCTGCTACTACTGCTACTACACACCTTTTATGCTCTTCTCAACCATAATTCAATGATAACAAAAAATACAATTGCAAATGGTAAGTTTTGTACAGTTAAAAAAGAAAAGAAAAAAGTCTAAGAAGTATAGATTTTGTGTACTGGGAAAAGAGAAGGGTCTGTTTGGATTCTTAGTAAAGTTTGTGTCGATATATTTAATACACTGAGCATGCAAAAAACAAAACAGAAAAAATTATAAATAAAAGGTGAGAAAAAAACAATATTAGCTGAATCATTAATTTAATGGTTCTGGTGAATATGGGAGATAACTCTGCATAACCTTCAGCTTTGCCAAGATAATGATGGGAGAATCATTAAAAAGATGCACAATGCTGTACAGAAATCGGCTTGAAAATTAACATATTTTAGATAATAAATTACTCACAGAAATTGCTGGCAGATGCTATCAGCATGAAAAATAATCATTGACCCTATACTAAATAATGGTATCCAGGAACCAAAATGTTCTTTCCAAAAGAGGTCCGTTCTTTCCAGCTAATAAAGCATTAGTTGTGTTGAAAATAATAGCTTGCACTATTTTCTGCTAATAAAGCATTAGTCATGTTAGAAATAACAGCATGCACCGTTTCACTTGAAAAGAAAAAGATTCTTGAAAAAAATTACTCCAAGAATTTTAAAATTTCACATTCTACGACTGATCTTCACCGTTATTGACACCCAAATGTATGTGTGTGTGCATGTGTATAATGCATATTTGACTGCATGTGTTTACATGTGCATGCATGCATGCATTCAAATGTGTGTGTGTGTGTGTGTGTGCACACACAGGTGCGTTCTGCTTCAAGTGGGCATGAATGCATGTTTAAGAGTGTGAGCTTGCGCTCATGCATGCATGCATGCATGCATGTGGGATGCATGAATTCGCATGTGTATAGATGGATTCATGTGGATGTGCATGGATTTGTGTGCATGGAAGTATTTGTGCATGCATGTATGTGTGCGTGCGTGCGTGTATTTGTAAGTGTGTGTGCATATGTATGCATGAATTTTCATGTGCGTGAGGATGTATTCAGGCATGCGCTTGTGTGTGCATGTATGCATGTGTGTGTGTATGCAGGTTTTTGTGCACACATGAGCGTGTGTGTGCATGTATCTACATGCATGTCTGTGTGCATGTGTCTGTATGCGCAGACATGCATTTGTGTACTTGTACCTATTCATACATGCATGCACATATAAATTTATGTATATGTTCACGTGCACCAGTGTATGTGTGTGTGTGCTTGCATTGCTATTTATTGGGGATTCGCACATCATTGCACCTTACGACCACTTTAACGGGAACGAATGCAACAAAATCACAGGTAATAAAGCTACTCTTTTACTTGTTTCAGTCATTTGACTGTGGCCATGCTGGAGCACTGCCTTTAATCAAAGAAATCGACCCCAGGACTTATTCTTTGTAAGCCTAGTACTTATTCTATTGGTCTCTTGGAGCAATAACAGTTATGCCAGCTTACTGCCTAAGTATATTTAAATATTCTTTTCTACTCTAGGCACAAAACCCACAATTTTGGAGGAGGGCGCCAGTCGATTAGGTCAACCGCAATATGTAACTGGTACTTAATTCATTGACCCAAAAATGATGAAAGGCAATGTCGACCTCAGCGCAATTTGAATGCAGAGCGTAAAGACAGACGAAATACCGCTAAGCATTTTGCCCGGCGTGCTAACTATTCTGCCAGCTCACCACCTTACTATATTTAAATATTGATTACTCCTAAGCAGAGAGAATTATAAATCATAATCATTAATACCAATTATTGACTCCAATAATAATTAGCACATTGCATGTCAGTAAGAAACTTGTGGTAAAGTTTATCATGAATGGAATTTGTAATAAATGGTAAGTTGATGCATCATGAGTAGAAGCGAATTATCAGTTTGGACAAAATCCTTCAACTTTCTTGGATTCTAGTTATTGCTTTCCTTCATCAAGAATATATTAATGTCTGAAGATCCTTATTTAATATATATCTCTTCTAAAGTGCCGAGCTGGTAGAATCGTTAGCCAAATAAAATCGTTAGCCAAACAAAATCGTTAGCTAAACAAAATGCAAAGAAGCATTTTGTTTGTCTTCACATTTTGTGTTCAAATTTTGCCGAGATAGACTTTGACTTTCGGGGACAATACAATAAAATAAGTACCAGCTGAATACTGGGGTCGATGTAATTGACTTACTACCCTAACTCCACCGAAATTGCTGGCCTTGTGCCAAAATTTGAAACCAATGTATATATGTAGTGGAATGTGATGCTGTGGGATGAATATAAGTTGTCGGTGTAACAGATAATGCTAAGCGTGTTGGACCGGCACCGATGGAATACAATGAAGAAAGAATAGAAGTGTAGTTAGCCAACAATGAGCCAAGGCACCATGCTACATATATCTCTTGTATTTGCTTTTGTATGCCAAATTACACAAGCCAAAGAGAGAGACTCCATGTACCCATTTGATCTGCCTGATATTACAACCATGTCCATAACAATGTAGTTAGAAGTATCTATAAAAAGATAGGATGGTCGTGTCTGAGTAGTTCTAGAGTTAAACACAACCTCTAACCATAACCCTCGTTGCACTCTCTTGAAATGGTCAAATTAACCAAAGAACCTCCATGTGGTCATTTAACTAGCTAAAAATAACGGCCAAATCCTTTCACTTAAATCACACCCTACCAACTTTTATGAAACAAAAAAAAGAAGGAAAAGTAGGGGCTCTCATTAGACAATGTAATTTTAGATAAACAAAGATGTCACAGCTGGAATGCCTTTCATCATAGCTCTGTTACATCTGGCTCACCTGGGGATAAACAACATCCAAGATTACACTAACTTCAAAAATTTCTTAGCAGTTTCTTTTCTCTTGTGGTGTTATTTCTGGCTGTTGTCACAGGCTGTGCCATCATGCTGAACCTACCACTCTGGCATAAGTATAAACATACAAATTTCAGGCTATTTTTATACGCAATATGACTTCAACTTCACTTAATCTTTTGGTCTGATAGTGTATTATTTCAAAACAAATGACAAGCATTTTATACCACAATACGAAGAGCAATATTAGAAGAAAATTTACTGGATTTGCTCCATTGACAATCAAAGAATTTATGACCCTTACAACAATACTCTATTCAGTAAATTCATTAAAAAGAAAGTTTCCTTGTACCTCTATGAAGTTTGTGTAATGGGGTTAGTTATCTCTTAAGAGTAAAAAGAGAGAGAGTAATACCATCTTTGACCAGTGCAGAGAATACGAGCTACTAATTAACATACCATTAGTATTTAACACTTTAATTAATATCAGCAGCTTAAAAGCACAAGGCAATTGTATGAGATTTGAACTAACAACCTAGACAGTTCAATAGTTTATCCACTTGACCATTTCCCATCTATCAAAGAAATATACCTGTAGATGAGAAATAATAAGTTTCATTTTAATTTCTTCAACAAACTGAAGATCAGAATTTTCCGTTCTATAATTGAATTAGAAAATGGTATTTTTGAAAATTCTAACCAATGACAGCTTGAAAAAGTAATGGAAAATGTTAAAAGAAACAGACTGTTAAATTTATGGTTGTTTGATAACATAAAACTAGCATGTCAATTGAGGTATTCACATGCCATTGGGAGTATATATAACATCATACTGGAAGCCAACAAAGTATTAAACAGTTGTAAATGTGCTGAAAGGAATGAATATATACACACACACACACACATGTGAGCGCATGCGCACATATGTGTGTGTGTGTGTGTGTGTGTGTATACATTTATAAATATATATTAAATATATATTAATATATATGTATGTGTATATATGTCTGTGTGTATATATATATATATATATATATATATATATGTGTGTGTGTGTATATGTATCACATTCAGAAAGAGAGAAAGAGACAAAGAAAGAAAAGAAATTTCAAAAGCACAGAGGTAGAATTTCTATCAATAATCTTAATTATATCACAAATGAGAAGTTATTGGATCAAGACAACAAAAAAAAAAAGGAAGAGAGAAAGACAAAGAAAGAAAGCAAAAAGCTTTAAAGTAAAAGAATGTACATGATATATGTGAAAGAAATTTCTATAGGGCTGGATTTTATAGAGATTATTCTTAGCTTTTATTTTGGATTTTCAACACAATGAACATACAGTACAGTTGAATATTGTAGGAGTACACACTAGTTTTGCATTTCTGTACGAAAAAAAGAAAATGAAAACATCAAAAGATAAAAAAAAGGTGAAGAAATATGTCTAGATATCTAGGCAGCATTGAATATATTTTTCACAGCAGTGCTTTTCTCATGGACAAAACACTAACAGAATTCAAGAAGAATTCAAGAAGTGTAATTCTATGCCACGTTTTTTCATTGAAAAATTCCAAATTTTTAAGATTATGTTATATTCACATCAGAAAATATCAATAAAAAGGTGGAAGGAGGTGGAGGAGGAGAAGAAAAAAAAATCAATTGAATATAGAACAATCCAGATTTATCGATCTGTGAGTGAGTCCTTGGTGACAGTCTTTACATAACAGAACATCTAATACAATAACAACAAAAATTAAATACATACACGTGCATACATGTGCATACATGTGTATACACACACCTGAAGATGTAAATTCCTCTTAAGTATCAAAAAAAGAAATGAAAATACAAAAACTCTAAATAAAGATGAGGTGGGATGGGATGTTGAAGAGAAATCCCTCAGACAAATAGAATGGCTTGCCATCTTCTTGTTCAGACCAGTTAATTAGGAAGAAATTCATAAATCTTCAAACACACATGGAAATAGAGAGTTGGTAGTGTTGGTGGTGATGATGTACAAGAGATTAAGAGAGTGAGAGAGATAAAGAGACAAACAGACAGAATAAATGTGGAAGAAGAGAAAGAAGAAAGAAGATGAATTTGTGTATAACGAAAGTGAGATGAATAGATGTATGCTTAAAAGTAGTGACAGGCAGACAGACAGAAAGAATGGAGACTCCATCTCTGTCTACATCACAAATATTTAGCAGAGACACAAATAACTGAAGACTATGTATCATGTGACCTGTTGAGAGAAGAATGCCATTACATCCATATGAAAATAATACAGTGAGTTATTCCTGAAATGTTATAACATTTATAGACATGTTGCTTATCTATATATCTATGATGGGAGCTCTAAGCATCTTAGCATGTATGCTGAAATATTTACCATTGTCTGTGAATATATGTCCCACTCTGTGGAACTTTATGCAGGGAATTTGTAGAAATACTGTGCAGGAGCCCATGGTATACACATATATGTATATGTATCTCTCCCACTCACTCTCTGTCTCTCTCTGTCTCTGTCTCTCTGTCTCTCTCTCTCTCTCTCTCTTACACACACACACACACACACACACACACACACACACATGCACACACACACAAGCAAGGTACAGGCATGGCTATGTGGTTAAGAAATTTGCTTTTGAAGTACATGGTATTGGGTTCTGTCACTCCTACTGCATAGGGCTTTGGGCAAATATTTTCTGCAGCACCAGGCAGACCAAAACCTTGTGAGTGGATTTGGTAAAGAGAAATTGAAAGAAACCTGCCGTATGTGTGTGTGTGTG
>NC_068985.1:92590671-92593078 GCF_001194135.2 Octopus bimaculoides | reverse complement strand
GTGTGTGTGTGTGTGTGTGTGTGTGTGTGTGTGTGTGTGTCTCCTTAAGTTGACAGTGTGTGGTAGTTGTAAATGAGCATCACTGTCATAGAGGCAGTGTCATTTGTTTCCAATATTCTATAAAAACATTTCCAGCTGTGAGAAATATTACTTTGCTTTGAAACAAGCATGGGGTGACAACAAGAAGGACATTCATGAAGATGTCTACAAATAATCTGCCAGGCGTGGGTGTGTGATAAAAAGCTTGCTTCCCAACTGCATGGTTCTGGGTTCAATCCCACTGTCGGGCACCTTGGGCAAGTGTCTTCTACTATAGCCTCGGCCGACCAAAGCCTTGTGAGTGGATTTAGCAGACGGAAACTGAAAGAAACCCGCCGTATATATATATATATATATATATATATATATATATATATATATATATATATATATAAATATATGCATATATATTTTATTGTGCATTTTTGTGTCTGTGTCTGTCACCCCACCAAAGCTTGACAACCGACGTTGGTATCTTTACGTCTCCTTAACTTAGTGGTTCATCAAAAGAGACCGATAGATAAAGCACCAGGCTTACAAAGAATAAGTCCTGGGCTTGATTTCTTTGACAAAAGGTGGTGCTCCAGCATGGCCATAGTCAAACGACCAAAACAAATAAAAGAGAATAAAAAATTAAAACGATGGTGAGAACACACATACGTATACTCCACACACACACACACACTTGTTTTTGGTTATTTTCCAATAACTTTTATTCATATCCTGGTACTAGTGACTGAGCTACAGTCATGCTGGGGCACCAGGTTATAATTAATCACATCAACCCCAGTACTTCTTTCAGTCTGGTACTTGTTTACCATTCTGACATAAGAAATGTGACTTGGTGCAGCATTTTATACCAGAATATGCAAACACACACACACAAAGTGTAGAAACCACATACAGTTGCAGATAATGTTATTAAACAGTTGTTCTTATCAAAATTACAGGGTTCCAGACTCTTTATTTAAAATGAATTAAAAATTACCTGCTTATGAGAATCAAAGCTCTAGATATTGTTATCAGCAGTTTCAAGTAAATTGCTGTTCGACTACTTTTACTAATGTATTGCCTACAGAGATCAAAAGCTAAGATCAAAACAAAAGTGAACATGGAGACGAGGTAGGTGGTTGGCAATGGTGGTGATGGTGGCGATGGAAATGTGTGTTGGTGCTGCTGGCGGTGGAGATACTGGTGTGTTAAGTTGGTCAGTTTGGCTTGCAGCATTGGTATGTATATATGTTCGCATACATAATCATTAATGTCATCATCATCATCATCATTGTTTAAATGTCCACTTTTCTTTGCTTGCATGAGTCAGACAGAAATCAAGAGATTTTCTGCAACCAGATGCTCTTCCTGCTGCCAACCTTCTTTTCTTAAAGAAGATGATGTTTCTTCATAGGCAGAAGTTTCCGTAGATTGGAAGATGAACGATGCCATGTGTATGGTGATGCTTATTTATAACAATTGTGTGATGGCAAGACAAGGAGACAAGGATTGAACTTGAAACCAAATGATTTAGAAACAAGCTTGTTAACCACCTGGTCATGTCTGTACACACAGTAATAAAAATTTAAAAGTTAGCTGAAATGGTAAAGTGCCAGGCAAAAGGCTTTACATTATTATTATTATACATGAGAAGGCGGTGAGCTGGCAGAATCGTTAGCACGCCGTGTGAAATGCTTTGTAGTATTTCACCCATTGCTACGTTCTGAGTTCAAATTCTGCTGAGTTCGATTGCGCCTTTTTTCCTTTTGGGGTCGATAAATTAAGTACCAGTGAAACACTAGGGTTGATGTAATAGACTAGTCCCCTCCCCCTTAAATTTTAGGCCTTGTGCCTACAGTAGAAATGATTATTATTATGTATAAAATCAAAAATCAAAATCAAAATCAGTATCAGAATCAGAATCTCAATCAAATTGAAATCAAAAATGGAGATTGTAGTTGTAGCTGATGTCAGTGCCGCCGCACTGGCGCCCATGCTGGGGGCACACAATAAGCACCATTCATGCGTGGGTCAATGTCAGTGCCGCATGACTGGCTCCTGTGCTGGTGGTGCATAAAAAGCACCCACTACACTCTCTGAGTGGTTGGCATTAGGAAGGGCATCCAACTGTAGAAGCATTGCCAGATCAGATTGGTGCCTGGTGCAGCCTCCTGGCTTGCCAGTCTCCAGTCAAACCGTCCAACCCATGCCAGCATGGAAAACGGACGTTAAACGATGATGATGATGATGAAAATAGTGAGCAGCCAGCATCATTAGCACTCCAGGGAAAGAAAATAAAAAGGAAAGATTGGTGACTGGTAGAATTGGTAGAGCAATGTGGAATTTATATACAACACTTAAGCTTTGGTTTCAAATT
>NC_068985.1:92584285-92590218 GCF_001194135.2 Octopus bimaculoides | reverse complement strand
CCACCCCCACCCCACCCCATTCCTCATTTGTAGTCTTTTGCCAGCACAAGAAATCGTTATTATTGACAATTGGCAACATGCTTCTTAAGCCTTGTAATATTTGGCCTAACATTAGCAGCACAAATACAGCTGAACAAAAACAAATACTTCTAATGTAGTTTGTACATAAACGTACTGAAGAACTGCCGCACAATTTGTTGATGTTGTTGTTGCTGTTGTTATTGTGAAAGCCAACTGAAGGACCGACCGGAAAGACAACCAACTTGTGTTTGCTTATGCAGATATGAAAGTGGTCAGCATGTTGATCATTATTCATAGAATGTTTTCATTATATTGGTCAACCAACCATTGTCATCTATCTATGTCTTCGCTGTTGTCAGCATAATGTCCCACCATTTTCGACCTTTGAAAGTTTGTGTTCCATCCTTGTAATCATAACAGACCGAAAGATTTTCAGCTGATGTGACAGGTTGACTTAATTTTCTAGTGATATGATCTTGTCCCAAACAAAGTTCGTGTCAGCTGAAGCGTAAGGGACTGCAAAGAAGAGTGATAAGGGGCCGACTGAAAATTCAAAAGATGTCAATTGACAAATATCTTAAAGGACTGAATATAATAGACTTAGAGAAAACAAAATGATACGTGTGTGTATGTCCATTATTAAGGGTATGTCCGTTATTAAGGGTATGTCTGTTATTAAAGGTATGTGTGTCATTAAGGATATGAGTGTCATTAAAGGTATGTCATTTATTAAGAGTATGTGTGTTATTAAGGGTATATGTGTCATCAAGAGTATAGAGTGCTCAACTACTTGCATGTTAATTTCATGAGTAGGTCATTCCATTGATCACATCAAATAGAACACGTCATGGTAACCAACAGAGGGCTGCCAGTTTTTTCACTTTTCCTATTTGGAAATCGGGTAACCAATTCAATGAGTCCAAGGACTTGAGGCAATAATGTACAGATGATGAATTAAAATATGACATACTCTCTCAAGCACTGCATCAGACATTAGGAAAACTTACTGATTAAAAAATAATTCTTTTAGACTAATTATGTTGATTAGCACAGTATTTTTTTTAAAAAAAACATGTTTACGCACAATTGTTTTTAGTGAAATAACAGTAAATTTCATTTTACATTTGATTTTTTTTCTTTTGCTGATTTGCACATTTTTGTGAAAATCAACTGGAACCATCGTCTGAATTGCTACAGTTCAGAGTGAACCAATATTCTCAGACAAATTAAACACTGCTAGCCTCTTTTTAACTCTGTGGTGTTCAAATTACTCAGTCAAATGTAATGTTTATCAATTCACATTGTTTTGAATTAATCATTCCTTATTTCAGAGATTTGAGATTTCAACGATGTGATTGTATATTTTTAGAACGACATTGAAGGGTGGGCAGGAGAGGTTTGATCTGACTAGTTTAATTGCTAATGGCTTAATTAATGCCCACTTTACCATGCTTGCAAAAGCAGGTTGGAATTTATCAAAGCATATTTTCTACAGCTGGATTCCCTTCCTGTCCCTAAACTACACCTGTTTCCAAGTAAGATATCACTCCAGATGAGACATGCCTCAGAAGACTTGAATGTTAGGGACACTTCCATACAACTTTCTCTGCTGTCATTATTATTAACAATGGGCTGTTGAGTAGGTTCAGAACCAGACAAAATAACCCTCAGTATTTGGTTATGTTCTTTACAAATCTCATTACACTGACCTCTACTTTCATCCTTCCTGACTCATTTATGTTGATGTAATTCATTATAGACATTTGCTAAATTAAAAAACTTTGGATTATGTTAGAAATTAGTCGGGAATTGACAGAACTGGTAAGGTAACAATATGTATTTAGTTATGGCGCTTATCACTCAGATCAGCTCTGCTTTTCTTCCATTTGGGTTTGATGACACAAATAACCCAACAAGTACCGAGATTTTTTAAACCTGGGTTCTGATTCCGAAGGTATTTTTCGATGCTATTATTATTATTATTATTATTATTATTATTATTATTAATAATAAATAATATTATTAAAGCGTTGAGCTGGCAGAATCGTTAGCAAGCCAGGCAAAATCCCGTTCTGAGTTCAAATGCTACCTAGGTCGACTTTGCCTTTCATCCTTTCAGGGTCGATAAATTAAGTACCAGTTGTGTACTGCAGTTCAGCTAATCAACTGGCACCCTCCCCCAAAATTTCGTGCCTTGTCCCTAGAGTAGAAAAGATTATGTGTTCCAGCCCTTGACATCCCAAGTTCAAATTCTTAGCCTGTCGTCATTTTATCAATCAGCTACAGGGGTTAATATAATCAATTAACCACCTCCCTTCAAAATTGCTGGCTTTGTGCCAAAAATTGAAACAACCATCACCAGCAGCATCAGCAGCATGCTGGCAGAACCATTATTGGATCAGACAAAATGCTTGTGACATTTCTTCCAACTCTGTGTTCTGAGTTCAAATCCTGCTCAGGTCAACTTTGCCTTTCATCCTTTCAGAGTTGATAAAATAAAGTTCCAGTCAAGTATAGGGGTCAGTATAAATGACTAACCACCTACACTTGAGCCAAAATTAGAAAGAATTATTATTTTTATTATGATTCTTGCCGTCGTTTTTGACTTTGACAAGTGCTTTGAACATAAATTGCAGAATATTTAACTGACTTTATATAGAACTATTAAAAAATAATGAGAAGAAATTCTAAAAATTCAGGTAGAAGCACTCTTTTAAACAGGAAACCATCATAGACATAAAAATAAAATATAAATAAAATTTGGTATAATGAATAATAATCATACAAGAAACAAATTTCGCATAGTAGTTGTATAAAGCATTTATAAACATTTCCTTCAGTCTGAATGTTAAGCCATACAAGTTTAACTCTGAATGTAACGATATGGCGTTATCAAGGGAAAATATTGACTAACTGCATAACAGCCTGGACACAACAAGAATACTGGTTGCTTGTTTTTGAGTTAATGGCTCTTCCAAATTACTAAATACAGCTCCAATAGACAGTAATGAATACTTTCAAAGAAATCTGACATTTTTATGGGTGAATAAAAAAATGTCTAAACAAAGAGAAAATTTATAAAAGATAAAAAGGAAAGTAAAATCTACAATGAAAATATATTTTCAATGTTTTTTTTTCATCTTTTCTAGCCTTTTAGTTTTATTACTATTATTATTATTGTTATTATTATTATTATTATTATTATTAATTTCTGTTTTTGTCATAAGTAGTAGGTAAAAATAAATTTTAACGAAAACTAACTTAAAAAATAGCAATCAAATATATGAAAAATGTACGTTCATCAATGAAATCTTGCTGAAGACATGTCATAAAACAAAAATAGAATTTTTTTTCCCTCTCTGGAAAAGATATATTTGTATGAAAATGCTATAAAAATTGATCACGCAAACGCCAAAGAATATTTTCGACATAAAGCTGTAACTCTTAAAATATATTCTAAATATTGTATGATTTTTACAAAACATCGCTAATGGTTGAGTAAAGTTATGTTTCCGGAACTACCATAACAATCATTCTTTCTAACTTAAAGCTAAACTGTAGATGTATAAACTCTTTCATTTTATCTAGGACATTACTTTGAATTGAAAAGGAGCCACTATACACTTTCTCAACCTACTAGAAATAGCAGCCAAAATCTTCCTCAAATCACTCAACGCTGTCTTTAAAAAATAAAAAATAAAAAATAGATTATGTAATGATAGATGCACAATATGATGGGATAGTCAGGAGTGGAACGTCTTTGATCAATGAGAAATTAAAGCAACTGCCCAACTTCTATGTTGATGTCACAGTGAAAACCCTTTTTGCACACCCACTACAGGGACTACTGAACAAGCAGAAGAAAAGCAGTGTTGATATGTTCCTTTAATCCTGTCTCACCAAGGACTTGACCACCTCTCTATTGCTGGTCCAGGAAAACTGCACCCAGTATACACTGCAAAGTGGACATTAGAGGAGTGGTGAAAGTAGTTTTAGTCTTGTCCTGGTGAGGACTTAACTCCATGAGGAACTGCACCCAATACACTCTTTAAAGTAGTTCAGAAGAGGAAGCACATCCAACTGTTGGTATTTAATTGAGTTTCTACATTACTTCAGTTCATATGGCTTTCAAGAATACGGACCCAGTTATCAAAGAAAGTTGCCTGTAATAGATTAGCATAATAACATGAAACCAGAGGTAAGCATTAGCTCGTAATAACCTCTTATGGACTAAGGGGACATTTACATAATTTTACATTTTTCTTATCTTATGAAAAAAAAAAAAACCTGAAATGTTAGTTTATGAAATTTCCTAATCATCTAAAACATCTGATATGACATTGGTTGTATTTTCTACTACAGTGTGTTTGAATCGATAACTAACCAGCTGAAGCTAGCTAATTTTCTCCCTGAATAAAATACATTTTCTCAACTCTCCTTTTACATAAGCATATCACTGCATAATTTTCTGCTGAATACTAGCTAAGATGTTGAACTATTCATCTATTGTACCATCAGGTAACTGATATTGGCTGTAGATAATATTTCAAAGGGTTTTCCCAAATGGCTAACTATTTCAATAACGGCTTGCAGCTTATCAATTACTTTAACATCAATAAGCTGGCAAGATATGAGAGTTTCAGCACCAATTTCTATTATATATACACATATATAGATTTGAATGTATTCATGGCATAGTAATACCGTGTAAAGACTAAATAATTGTTAAATAGGTATGAATAGGTTTAATCTTTGACTTATATTTTGCTTTGTTAGCGGAATGATGAGAAAAACTGTGGGAAAAGCAAAATCAATTGTTTTAGAGAGGAAGTCATTTCTTTCTCACTTAACACACAGTTTTCAAAATGAACACACAATCAAGCCTAATTGAAATTTGGAAAAATCTTTAAAAGAAAATAAAGAAAAAAAAAAAAGAATTCAATGATGACTGAATCATTTTAGAAAAGACAAAAAGAAAAAAAAAATTCTATTGAAACACTTTAAGAAAATTGAAGATATTGTATTTGAATTCTAATGAAATTTCAGTAAGTGAAAGTAAAGAATTTGACAACTAAGGACAGAGATATTTTTGGTCAATAATAATATTAAAGAGATTTTATAAACTAACCCATATTTAAGCTGTTCTGCTCTTTGAGAAAACTAATTTCCTCTTGGTGCAATATATTGACTGAAAATCCATTAAAACAAGTAGAAAATTGTAAAACAAAAACGAAAATAATACCCAAGTAGAATATGAAGATATTTATGCCCTACATTTGTACAAAGAGACAAAGCTGTAATAAAGAAGATAATAGATGGCTTTAAAGATTTTTCAACTTCATTTTATAAACTGCTGTTATAATACAGTTTGTCAGATTTGTCAAATCTATTTCATATAATGTAAGATTCAAAATAGGAAATTGCTTTTTTATTGACAAAAATATGTAAAAGAAATAAGCCTAAAGCAAACCTTAAATGCAGAAATCTGGAAAATATTTAATGAAAGGAAGTTCAATATTTTTCTTTGCATATAGAGATTAGTGTAAATCTCCCTTTAATGTGTATTAAATACATGAACAATACTGTATTGGATTGATAGCGAAATGCTTGAATGTTTGGAAAAATTGAAGCAGAAAATGATACTATAAATGTTCCATTGCCCCCCCCCCCACTTCCACCCTAATAAATAAATAAATGAATAAACAAATAAAAACTTCATAGGGTGGGTTTGCTTGGACAAATTTCAAAATATAATGGGAGGACTATGAAGTTTAAAAAATTTCTTTCATCTAAGTCACAGGGAATATAAATTATATTAGTTTATTATTTTTACTTTATTCCTTTTTTTTTTATTCTTCAGTTCATTTTCTTTTTTATTTCTTTCATTTTATGTCCATTTTTCCATGTTAGCT
>NC_068985.1:92575827-92583836 GCF_001194135.2 Octopus bimaculoides | reverse complement strand
ATATATATATATATATATATATAGGGGGTACACTGGTGTAATGGTAGCACACTTGACATGAAAATATAGTGGTGTGGTTTCAAGTCCCAAGTATAGAAAATCTTACATTTTTTATAGGTGCAGGAGTGGATGGTAAGTAGCTTGCTTACCAACCACATGGTTCTGGGTTCAGTCCCATTGTGTGACATCTTGGGCAAGTGTCTTCTACTATAGCCCTGGGCCAGCCAAAGCCTTGTGAGTGGAATTGGTAAATGGAAACTGAAAGAAGCCTATTGTATATATATATATATATATATATATATATATGCATAGATGTATGTATGTGTGTGTATATGTTTGTGTGTGTATATGTTTGTGTGTGTGTTTGTTCCCTACAGCAATGCTTGACAACCGATGCTGGTGTGTTTACATCCCCGTAACTTAATGGTACAGCAAAAGAGACCGATAGAATAAGTACTAGGCTTACAAAGAATAAGTCCTGGGGCTGATATATATTCTTTTATTCTCCTACTTGTTTCAGTCATTTGAGTGCGGCCATACTGGGGCAGTGCCTTGAAAGAATTTCTGTTGAATGAACTGACCCTACCACTTATTTTCTTCTTAGGGCTGGCATTTATTCTATCGGTCACTTTTGCTGACCACTAAGTTATGGGGGATGTAAACACACTGACACTGGTTAAGCAGTGGTGGGGGAAAAACCAGGCACATAAAGTCACTCACATACACACACACATGTCTGCATGTATATATATATATAAATACACACACACATGTATATATATATATATATATATATATATATATATATATATATATGATGGGCTTCTTTCGGATTCTGTCCACCGAATTCAATCACAAGGTTTTACATAGCCTGAAGCTATAGTAGAATACACATGGCTAGGTGCCACACAGTGGGACTGAACCAGGAACCTTGAGGTTGGCAAACAATCTTCTTGCCACACATCTATGCCTGCCACAGGCCTCCTCACAGTTTCTCTCAGCCAAATCTACTCACAAGGTTTTCAACAGCCTGGAGCTGTAGCAGAAGACACTTGCCAAAAGTATTGTGCTGTGTTGTGGGACTGAACCGGAAGCTAAATAGTTGGAAAGCAAATGTCTTAACCACATGGCCATGCCTGAGCCCATCAGCCTAATTTTTTTTTTACTAGACAATGATTATGGCAAAAAGACAATGAAGTCAAGATGCTAAGCAATGGACCACATCATAAGGAGTTCAAACCGTAGGTCTGTGATGGGTTAGGAATGACTTGGGGCTAAATAACAATTGTTGAGTTTTCTAGAAAATGCTATGATCTCATACCAACAGTGGGCATTAATTATTCTAGATCTGATTAGGAAATATCTTTTGGATCAATAACAAACCAAATTCAATAGAAAAATCGTCTAATTATGATAAGCATTGTTGCATGACAACAGACTGTGTTTGTGTGAATCATAATGTGTGCAGACGAAATGTCTACAGAGAAATGCCGACAAGACAAAATGCTGACAGTTAAACGCTGACAGTCACATTATGAGCATTCAGTATGCCAACAGATCTCTTTTTTTTTTTTGTTGCTGTTGTATTTTGTAAAGCTAAAATAATTCACTTCAGAACCGAAGCAGTTTATTAAAAAAGAGGTTGCCAAAAATTTTGTAGTTGGTGAAAAAAAATTTATTTATTTTTTTTGTTCTTAAACTGAAGCAATTTATTAAAAAGAAGATTGCCAAAAATAATTTGTTTTAAAATTAAAGCAATTTATTAAAATGAAACTTAATTGTGAGCCACTGACCTTAAGCAAAAGACTGGGCTTGTTGAATAAGTTGCAAAAATTTTTTTTTTTAATGTGATCATTAACCTTAGCATATTTATTTATTCATGTCACATTAGCTCTGCAAGATATTTTCTTCAAGAATTAATTCAGTGTTAGCTTGTTTGAGCAAAATTTTCAAGACAAGTTTATAGGCGTGATCAGGTGTGTTATCAGTGAGCTTCTATACGATGCTTGGTGCCGTCTTTTCTAAAATTTCACACTTTTGCATAGATCTGATTCTGTCAAGCACTAATGAACATGCTAAGCAACATTGAACCATGGTCTTTCAAAACATTTGGAACCATTCATATAACATTATGTGTGCTTCTTCTTTTAATTTGCCCTCAAATTCATTAAATAAATTGCAAACGTCTTGAAGGGGGAAACAAATTCTAAATTTCCCAGTTAATTGATGGAGTGTTTTCTAGATTGAATAATATACAATGTTAAAAACAAATTAACTGAAGTAAAAGCATCAATCAAGGAAGATGACCCTTTCTATCAACATCCAACCTTGATACTCAACCAGATGTTCTTTAATGCCAGATGTCAAGAACCATTTTACAGAGTATACTGGGGGCTTCTTATGTGGCACAAGCACCAGCAAAAAATACTCGGAATTTAAAATAAATTCTAATTTTTCATACATTTTTTTTATGCATGGCACCAGTTTTACATACTCTTCCCTAACCAACCAAAATATTGAACAAAAGAAAGACTTGCATAATTATTAAGTACATACATTTTCGGCTAAAATTACTCAAGGATTTTCATTTTTTTAACAAGTACTTGTATCATCCCTGATTGATCGCTAAAAATCATTGAAAGTGTGCCATCATCACAGAAGGTTTAAACTCACTTATCTTTATTTATTCAGCACCAAACCATTACTGAAAACATAATGAAATTTCTGTTCTATGATATGCCATAAGTTTATGAGGTTATTCTTTATTTTATTCTATTTTAATTAAAGGAATTCTATAATAATGAATCATTAATAAGCGTTAAATGGTGTTTAACTGTATTTATGAGAGGAAAACTTATTTTACAAATTACAAAATACAGCTTTATCTAATTACTTAACAAGATTTCCTTAGAATTTCAAGTCAAAACATTACTCAAATAAAGCAATTGCCAACGAACTATTGTACTTACTGTTTGCGGATGTTATTTATAATTTTTTTTCCTCCATTGTAAAGGAAAGACAAACAGCTTGATGCCAAAACCAATCCCTTTCTGATCATATCAGGATGTGCTTAATATTAGCATTAGGATGAATTATAATTGGACATTGATGTGTAATGTTGAAATGTATTTGTTAATACACAAATGAGCTATGATCATCAGATAGAGGAAGAAAAATGAAAGAAAAACTACAATATGCATGTAAAAAAAAAAAGAGAGAAACATTAGAATATAAAAGCAAAATAAAAATCAGAACCCTTGCTATTAAATGTTGACATCAGATGAACTACAACCAATAAATACAATAAAGAATACAAAATATATAAACGAGCCAACAAGATGGATAAACATTTGCTATTAGAGAGCAAGAGAACTGCAACAAGAAGTGAAGTAATGAATAAATAGAAAAGAAATGGTATCAGACACAGTTTATAACAACAGATGTATTTTTAGGACTAAGCTCTTGTTATCACTGATAATTACAAACTGATACACTAATGAAATTAATGACAAATGAGGTTTTATTTTTGCAGTGAGTTTAAAGCAAAAGTGAATCAGAGAAAAAAAAAAGAAGGCTTTGATTTTGAAAGTAACTATTTATGACATACCCCACCACCCCTTTATATATTGTTTTTTTCTAGTTTATTTTGGACTGGTTTGTAGTGGAGATAAACTACTAACATTAGAGAAGAGAATGCATAAGAGCTCCAAGATTATATCTCTTGGTGTAGAGATTGATAGGGGAAAGAAGGAAAAAAAAAGTCCCCATTTGTCATTTAAACCTGGTGGCTATAATCATACACAGAGCAATCTCCTCTCCAGATATTAAAATTCTTAGAATGATTGTATTTAAGACACTTTTAACTGTAGTTATTGAGCGAGCAATAATTACTTTAGATCTGAGCCTGATATACAGGCTAAAGGGCCAGGAAGTAAAATACATCCTATTGAACAAAATGTCGAAAGATTTACTTGCTAAGCTCCATGAAGTGACACCCTGCAGATAAATATTTACTGTTACAATGAGATATTTCATAATATGAAGGTTATTTACCATGTTATTAAAATTAGAAACTGGGGAAGAAATACTTCTTCAGCAATTTTTCTCAAAGGAAATTTGACCTTTGTCTTGTGAAATAACACAGCGTTTGCTATATTACATTCTTTGGAAATGCTTTCGCATTAAGTAAGGAAATAAGAGAGTTTTGGACTGCTGGGGAAGCAGTGGTCATGTATTCTTTAAAATGAACATTGTTTCTTTATTATTTCCTCCTTTAGGCCTACAGTTACGACAGGAAAAAATGTTTGGCATTAATTTTATTCCTGTTATTGTTCTTTTATGCTTTTCCTTTGTTTTTGTTTTTTTTTTGCTCACTTTTGGAGAGAAACAGAGAGAAACAGAGAAGTGTGTGTGTGTGTGTGTGTGTGTGGAATGGTAATGTACAGGTGCATGTGTGCTTGTGAGTCAATGTATGTTTGTTGGTAAAGACAATGTAATTAGGTGTTACAAATAGTGTTGATGTGACAGCAGTATATTCTAATCAATGAAGCGCTCTGCTGACACATCACATTATCAACATAATCATCATTTCAGATCTGTTTACGATGCTGGTCGTGAATAGAATGGTTTGAGAAGATTCAATGGGTTAGGGAACTAAGTCTTACTCAAATGTTTCATTTTTGGCATGGTTTCTACAGATGAATGCCCTTCCTAGTGCTAACCACTTTGCAGAGTGTATTTGGTGCACTTTTTTGTGGCACCAGCATAGCAGAGGTTTCCTTGCCATCAGCAAGACTAAAGAAACCCCTCAAACTATAGTGTTACTACTTGGATCAGTTGCTAATCACTTACAGAGTGTAACAGGGGCTTTTTATGGCAACGGTATTGTTGCTGTTGCCTTACAGCTTGTCACATGAATAAAAGACTCCTTGATGGATGAAACAAATTTGCTGTTTTGAGAGAATGGTAATGTGGGAAAGTAACAGAGGGAAGAGAATTGGGGTGAGAGTAAGGGAAACAAGAGGGCAGGCAAAAAGGGAGGTTAGTATGAAGGAGAGAACAAAGTGGTTAATAATAGAGAAGGGGGTTGCAATTAGGGAGTTGGCCAGTTACTTGCCATACTAATATGAGTTGGATAGATTACCAGGATCCAAGACAATTCTTTTCGTGGATACACAGATTTCTTCATGTGGGCACAAAGCAGCAGTCAACTAAGTTGTCCGTTTGTGCATGATTGGGACCTTTATTTTATTGACCCCCAAATGGATGAAAAGCAAAACTGACCACAACAGGATTTGAACTCAGAATATAAAGAGCAGCTACAAATACCAGAAGACATTTTGTCTGACACTAACAATTTTGATAGTCCCCTTTTTTCATTGTTATTAATGTTAAAAGTGTGAGGTTACCAAACGGTGATGTATGAACACCTACGTTGGAAGCTAAGTATAATCTTATGGACATGCAATGGAAATTTGGTTGAACGTCACTCACTATCAAATGGATTGTCTGGTACTAAAATATAATTATGTTACTATGGACATAATGAACATAGATTATGTGCGATCGGTCGAAATTTGTTTTAAACAAGTGATTTATAACCGTTAAGAGAAGAGTTGGCCTTAGCTGGCATGGAGCAAGGTATTTAACTCCCATTTGAGAATGTTAAGTCATATGAATACACTGACAAAAAGATGAATTAGCTCCAGACGAGAGAAATACTTCTCTACACCTGACTAATACAGGTTAATACAGCCAATGGAAGGTTAAGAGGAAATGATGGTGATGATGATGATTGACTTTTTGGCTTGTAGTTATTAAAAAAAAATATAATAATAGCACCTTAGGTTGAATATCAATCTTATGCTTTGAAATGAGTGTTTTCTATGTTGGCATGTCTAACATAAGTCTGTAAAACAACTAGTCTCTCAAATGTCTTTGCAGTCATTAATCTTAATTTTCATAGCTCACTGAAGAAAGATCACATTTTACGCTTTCTTTATTTTATTTTTCCAATGGCTATCAGCACACACACACACACACACACACACACACACACACATATATATAGCTCAACAAATATATATTTATAAATAAAGATTTGAGTGATTATCTCACCATGGATGTTCTAATGAATAAGAAGAGGAGCAAAGAATGTTTATCCTTCCTTCAAGGCAGTCAAAAGATTGTTCTGAAACTTTTAACTTTCTATCGAATTTGCAATTACTATTGTAGTTTAGCCCCAGGTTACTCCTAATTGGCTCCCTATAACCTAAGATATTTTAGTCATAACAATCCCACTTTCATTCATTCACTCATTCATTGAACAGGACTGAGTCTATAGACAGCTACACCACTACTTTCTGGCATTTCTGGTGCCTCTTTTAACCCGAATCAATTCCAGGAGGAACTTCAAATTCCCCAGGGCTGCTAGTCAAGTTCACTGCATGTCCATAGGTAGCGTTGTATAAAAATGTGTTCACATGTATTATTTGCATTGTACTTACCTGTGATGAGATCAATGTTCTAAGAGATCCCCTATTTATTTAGCATAAAGGTACCCTTAGCTTTGATTACAACAGACAGAACACTGAGAACATCAGACACAAATGGTAAAGACCAATCCATATTGATCCAAGATAAAATAGAACTGCTGGAATAAATGGACTTCAGTATTTTTGTACTCAAGTTGTATGATATAATTAGCAATTAGCTTATAATTAGTAGGTTAGAGGTGGTTAATGAATAATTATTTCATGACAGATGGTCTGGGGAAACAGTCAATCTGTCAAGGCTTTGGAGCCAAAGGATACGAGACAAACTGGTAGTTACCTGTGTGTCCTTTGCTTTTGGACAGGTGGATGTCATTTGAGGAACATTTGGCTGTTATTGCTACTAAATAGGTTAAGAAACCACATAGAGAGTTCCAGTGAACTTTACAGATGTCAGCAATGTTAGTGACTCACTGTTGCTAAAACTAACAGTCAACTGAATTAACATAGTCATTGTATTCATTTCTTTTCTAGTTTTATTTTTTTTGTTTCCTTCTGACTTCAGGGTCGACAACTTTTTTTTTAAAGTGAATCACATGAGAATATTTTAAAATAACAAATAATTCATTTGTGATCTTATTGGGTTTATCAAATTAACATCTTTTATGCACAGTTATATCATTGAGCTCCTTTGGGAAAAGAACCACTTCAACATAGAATTTCTAGTTCTTCAACAAAATTATGTCAACCAATAATGAAGAAAATTACCAGAAAAAACTAAAATAAACATAGAATTCAATAAAAGAAAACTAACATTTGTAAATGTCAAAAATACTGAGAAAAATTTTCTTTTGTAATTTTTTTTCTTTTAAAAAAGTGTTGATGAGAGAGAACGCACCTAATACTTTAAGCTTAACTTTAAGACTCTTCATCATTGTCATTTTGATGTCCACTTTTCTATGTTTGCATGGATTAAAAGGGATTTGTTGAGGTGGATTTTTTTATCACTGGAAGCCCATCTTGTTCTCTGTTTCCAAACATGGTAATATTCCCACTTGGGTAGAGATACTTTGCATTGATACCTGTATGATGATGGTGCTTGTTTACAATCACCACCCGTTTTGAAAGAAGAGGACAAAAACACTCACACAATATCATATTCATATATTTATATATATTCACAGTATTATATTCATGTAATATTCATATGATATTATATTCATATAATAAGACAGCGAGCTGGAAGAAACGTTAGGATGCCGGGAGAAATGCTTAACGATATTTTGTCTGTCTTTACATTCTGAGTTCAAATTCCGCTGAGGTCCACTTTGCATTTCATCCTTTGAGAGTCGATAAATTAAGTACCAGTTGCATACTGGAGTCAATCTAATCGACTGGCCCCCTCCTCAAAAACTTTGTGCCTTGTGCCTAGAGTAAAAAAGAATATTATATTCATATCTATATATATCTATATCTATATCTATCTATCTATCTATCTATCTATATATATATATATAT
>NC_068985.1:92567708-92575771 GCF_001194135.2 Octopus bimaculoides | reverse complement strand
ATACAATTTCAAAATCAGGTGAATAAAATCAAAATAAGCAACAGGATATCTACAGATGATGCAGTACGACCGTTTCAAGCAGCTCCATTTAATTGAACAATGCAATCATTTCATCAAATTGAATGCAGGGCTATCCTCAGCTTCATAAATAAATAAATAGGTTTTTTTTTACTTACATCCTCTATTAGAGGATTTAAGTAAAATTATACAAATGTGTTGAACTCATTAAAAAAAATTTCTATTTATTTATTTATGCAGCTGAGGATAGCCCTGCATTTAAAGCCTGGCTCTTATTCTATCAGTCTCTTTCACCAAACTGCTAAGTTACAGGGACGTAAACACACCAAGACCGGCTGTCAAACGGTGGTGGTGGTGGGGGGACAAACAAACACACAAACACACATATATCTACATATATGACAAGCTTCATTCAGTTTCCATCTACTAAATCCACTCACAAGACTTTGGTTGGCCCAAGCCTGTTATGGAAGACACTGGCCCAAGGTACTGTGGAGTGGGACTGAACCTTTAAACTATGATGGTTGGGAAGCACGCTTCTTAACCACACAACCACACATGCATCTATGTAATTTACATAAAAAAACCCAATGAAAAGCCAAGAAAGATAAGAAATATTAGGATAAAAATACCAAACCTATTTTCTACAAAAGAATCACTTGACTTTTGAGTCAGTTGCTAACAACAACTATCAATGCATGTTCTAATAAAAAGTTGCTTCACCAAGAAATTCTTTTTTCTCTTCTTTCTGACAAAACAATGAATTGTTTGTAATGGAAATATGCTGTGTATATACAAACATCGTCCATGTCTTTATATTTCCTTCATCAGTCATGTTTCACTTATGACTAACAGAACTAACACCAGGCAACCATTCTTACATTCCTGCTTTTCACGTTATATGCATCATCATTTGTTTGGGATCCAGAGATAATACAAAGCAACAATAATAACCAATGGATAGAATTCTTAGATTGGGTGGGGTGCTGAGGAAGATCTAGTTCTTTTCTGCTGGAAGATAAATGGCCAAAGAAGAAGGAAAAATTATTCTTATGCAATTTTAAAGTTTAAAAGGGCATGCATGTGTTCTCCAGCATGTAGGCTGCAGGTTTGTGCCTAACATGAGCTGAAATTTTGCAATAGGTATGGGTGTGACCATGTGGTTAAATTGCCTCCTAACCACATGGCTTCATGTACAGTTCCATTGCATGGCGTTTAGAGTTGAGTCTTGCGAGTGGATTTGGTTGAGAGAAACTTATAAAAGTCCATTGTGGGGGCGGGGGGGCGAGCTTGTTTCGCCATTGCTTGACAGTTGTAAACAAATGTTACTGTTATACAAGCAGAGTCGTTCATTTCCAATTTTCTGTCCAAACATGTCTGGCCATGAGGAAATATTACTTTCCTTGGAAACAGGCGAGAGTTTTTGGCAGGAAACACATCTACCTCAATAAATTCTACCTGATCCTTGCAAGCAAGGAAGAGCAGACTGTTATGATGATGATGATGGTGATAGTGACGATAATAATAATAATAATAACGGCATGTCTTTTTAAGGTCATAAACTATGCAAGTTCTTCTCTGAAACTGGTTCTGTTTAGTCCCAGACAGAAAAACTGAGAATATTTGATATTCCTGAGATTTAACAAAGGCAATGCAAAAAATACTGATTAGAAAAATTATTGACTTTGAGTAATTATATGACTTAGTATTCTGCAGATTGCATTTGATAAAACAAGCATGTTGTATTTAAAAAAAAAACAAAAAAAAAACAACTAAAGTGTTTATTCTAGGTTCTCTGATTATATTTTGGTAGATTTTCTGAAGCTCACTTACATTCATTCCATGGATGGTTTTGACACAACAATCCTAGACAAGTAGAAGATTGTCTGCAACTTTTTTAAAGTATTTTCTCCAAAACAATAAATTCATGTTAGTGTTTATTTTATTTAGATAAGGCAGTGAGTTGTCAGATTTGTTAGCGTGCTAGGGTAAAATGCCTAATGGCATTTCATCTAGGTGTTTATGTCCTGGGTTCAGATTCCACTGAGGTCAACTTTGCCTTTCTTCCTTTCAGGGTTAATACAATAATGCGCCAGTAGAGCACTGAGGTCAATGTGACAGACTTGCCCTACACCCAAAATTTCAGGCCTAGTGTCTATATTAGGAACAATTATATCTCAGGTATTAATAAACCCTAGGAAAAGCTGGATACACCAGTGGCTAGTTTTTAACTCTCAGAACCCCAGCGACCACTAATCCAAGTGCCAGCTGCAGATGCAAATACACCAGTGGCTGCTTTATCATCTACCATATTGTACTGTTTACAAATAACCGAGTGGCTGCTATCCCAGTCACCAGCCACAGATACAAATACTGCAGTGGCCACTTTACTGGCCAGTATTTTCTGCATTGGGAAACCAGACTGTAGCTGCTGGTTTGACTGGCACCACAAGTGCCAGTATTGGTGATAAAACAAAAAAAAACCCAAATGGTAAGGACAAGATTGCCCTCTATTTGGCATTGTTTTTCAATATGGAAGACAGAAAACACATTTTAGTGACACTGAAACAATATTAGGTGGGAAATAATTTTTTGGGGCTCTTTTACCCAGAGAACCTGGGGTGAGGGTGTTGAGACAACATGTATCTGAGTTTCAAAGAGTTAATGACACAAACAGTTCTATCTCTATCTGTTTGAGTTCCTATTAATCGAAATTCATTCAAAGAACAACTTAGCACAGAAGCAAAGGGTTAAACAGTAAGTGTTTATTTTTTGTTTTATGGTACTTCTTGATTATTGTAAAGTCCTCTTGAATAGATTTACTATTTTCACAATAAATATTATATTCTTACAATATTCTACTACTTTTATTAAGACAGCGAGTTGGCAGAAATGTTAGCATGCTGGGCGAAATGCTTAGCAGTATTTCGTCTATCTTTACGTTCTGAGGTTAATTTCGCTGAGGTCAACTTTGCCTTTCATTCTTTCAGGGTCAATAAATTAAGTACCAGTTGCATACTGGGACTGATCTAATTAACTGGCCTCCTACCCCAAAATTTCCGGCCTTCTGCTTAGAATAGAAAAGAATATTTCTGCAGCCATAAGGCGATGAGCTGGCAGAAACGTTAGCATGCCAGGCAAAATGCTTAGCGGTATTTCGTCTGTCTTTATGTGTTAAATTTAATTCCGCTGAGGTCGACTTTGCCTTTCATTCTTTCAGGGTCAATAATTAAGTACCAGTTGCACACTGGGGTCAATCTAATCGACTGGCTCCCCTTCCCACAAAATTTTGGGCCTTGTGCTTAGAATAGAAAAGAATATGTTACTACTTTTGCATTTGCTGTAATTGGTAGTAAATTGCCAGACTCACAAGAGCCTCAAATAATGAACCTTACATTCTCTTTATGTTTGGAGTTTAAAACTTGCCATGGTCATCTTGGAGTCAATAAAACAGAGTACCAATTGAGTACCGGAGTACAATCCATTCTCCTTCCAGCCATCACACCTTGGCTGTTCCATTGACTCAAGGTTAAAAGGATTGAAAGGGTGTGTGTCCTCTCATGACTGTGTGAATATTGAGGCACGGTTCATACAAATAATACCAAATCATGTTCAACTGAAAGTGTCAGCCATATTTTATCCTTCATTTTCAATGTTTAACCAGCCAGGAAGTATTTCAAATGAAGATGAATTGGTTGTACTTAAAGCTTCCTGCCAGAACCAAAATATGATTTGTGATGAGAAAAACCAAGTTACTCTTCTGTTTTCTTAGACAAGCAGAACCTCATTAAAAATACAACATTTCAATGACTGGCCTCATTATAACTTTTCCCTTAAGAATAACATTCATCATAAATCATTCATGGTGTCAACAGCTCATAATCCAGTCAAAATTGAAGACAAATTTAATAAGGTTGCTTTGGGAAGTGCAATTCTCTAGAAATATCAAAATACGAATAGTTAATGTCTCAATTCTAATAAGGTAAAAAATATATGGCATCATTGTGTGGTTAGGAAGCTTTCTTCCCAATCACATGGTTTTGGATTCAGTTCCAATGTGTGACCATTTGGGCAAGTATCTTCTTTTATAGTCTTGAGCCGAACAAAACTTTGTTAATGGATTTGGTAGATGAAAACATAAAGAAGCCCATTGTATATATATATATCATGGACTCTCTTGTCGTTAGATGATGTGTGAGGACTTGACAATTTCTTGGTGAACCACCACACAGATGATTTGGTTATAGTGATCAAATGTTTGTGCAGACATAAGCTCAGTCCCTCCATCAGATCGACATTACCTGTACAGATGCAACGGTTGACACATGTCGGATGGCAAAATGATCGCAGAGCAACGTGAAATGAGGTGCTTTGCTCAGGAACATAACACAACAACCTGTCTGAGAATCGAACCTACAATCTCGGAATCGCGAGTGCAACACCTTAACCACTATGCCATGTGTGTGTGTGTGTGTGTGTGTGTGTGTGTGTGTGTGTGTCTGTATGCATGTGTTTGTGTCTGTCCCCTACCACTGCTTGACAACTGGTGTTGGTGTGTCTGGGTCCCCATAACTTAACAGTTCAGCAAATGACACTGATAAAACTAGTACCAAGCTTAGAGAGAAAAGAAAAACAAAGTACTGGGATTGATTCATTTGACTAAGATTCTATACAGTGGTGCCCCAGCATGGTCACAGTCTAATGACTGAAACAAGTAAGAGATAAAAGATAAAATAAAAAGAGATGCAAAAGAAGACAAGTGGCCTTAATCACCATGGAAACTGGGTGACTGGCCTTGAGTCCTAGGGCAAAAGAAGACAAGAAACATGATGGAAATAGGATCTCTGCTGGTGTGAGATCTATTTTTAAAACGGGATGGCTCCTAATTGAAAGAATTATAAAGAATATAGTCTCTTAGTGGTGTTAATACACATAATAATATAAAAATTTTCTGTGTAAACTTCATCTTCAGGGCATCTAAAATATTTAGTATTTAAGCAGATAATTATGAGAGATGAAATTATACAATCTGAAATGAACCTGAACTAAAAATTATTTCAGTATTAACCCATAATTAACTGTAACTACAATTCGTTTTAATTAGTGCTTGTACAAATTATATCTGTTATAAATTAGACAAAACATTTCTAGTTTTTGGCAAGCAATGACATTTTTGACAAATATTTAAGAAAAAAATGTAATTTGCATAGCTCAAACTGTCATTATCTTAATGTATATTTTAATATTTTAAGTCCATCATACAGGATAATGTTGTTTGTTGAGAAAACTTTAAAATGAGTTGTAATGATAAGCTAATGGTGCAAATATTAATGCAAGATGCTGCGAGCAAAGATGCACGCTTCTATAAAATAAGTAAACAAATCTGAGAAAATATGGAAATTCTGTTTGGCTATGGTCTTGACCCTTCTTAAATCTAACTACATTAAAAACATTTGAATATGATTAGAAATTCATAATCTCTACCTCTTCACCACTTTCTAATTGGAAGACAAGAAAGCTTTATTATTTTGAGAAAGAAAATTTAAATTAAAAATCTGCAATGAAAAAATCATTATGCATGTGTGTGTGTATATATATATATATATATATATATATATAAATATAAAATATATACATGGATATAACCATAAGACCACAATTATTTCAAGCATTTTAAGATTATCATAAACAAAATACGTATTTAAGACTTAGTACCCCTCTCCACCTACCTACAATAAATTAATAGATTATATATATATATATAAATCATTACCACAACCATTATAATTATCCTGAAGATATAGCGGGAACTATTCAGATGATTAAAATTAATTAAACCTATTTCGTGACATGATGTGTGTGTGTGTATTTTGCATACGTATGCATACATACATATAGTTTCATATATAAGTGTGGATTTACTTTTACATACACATACATTATATGTGTATATGTGCATGTGCATGTGTATATATATATATACATATATATATATATATATATATACACACACATATAAACCATAAAACCACAATTATTTCAAGCATTTTCAGATTAATATAAGCAAAATACGCAATTTGAGATTTCATTCCCCTCTACGCCTACCTGCAATAAATTAATAGAATGCCAATAATAATAATAATAATAATAATAATAATAATAATAATAATAATAATAATAATAATAATAGTATTAATAATTATCATTGTTATTGTTATCATTATTATTATTATTATTATTATTACTATTATTATTATCACAATCATAATTATACTGAATATGGACTGGGAAATACTCAGGTGATTAAAATTGATTAAAATCCACTTCATGACATGTGTGTGTGTGTGTGTATATATATATAAGTATTGGCTTGTGCATAAGTAAGTGTGTGTATATATTGGTTTGTGCATGTGTAAGAGTGTATATATACAATTACATGTGTACAGTAATGTGTTTGTATATATGTATGAGTATGCCCATAAATAACTGTATAATTACATGTACATGGTAGCGTGTACATGTATAAATGTATGGGTATTGTATTTATAAGTGTATATGGGTGCACACACACATGTGTCTTATCGATTTACACATGCACACACAGTCATTTAAACAATCTGATTTTTAAAAAATATGAAATAGTGAATTAAATTCAAATTATGACTACAAAAACTTTTTGTAATATAAATATGCATACATACACACAAACATACATATAAACTAAAGCAAGGAAATGTTTTCTTTCCTTTTTCTTTAAATAAATAATGAGTACATAAATAAATGAATGAATGCCTGAATGATGACTATAGTCAAAACTATTAACAATGAATACTAAAACTGTTACAATTTTCCGCAATTAAATATCTCGGTTCCAATAGGTTATTCACAATTACATTGCAAACAATATTTTTATATCTTTTCTATGATGATGCTTCATTTTATAAAAGCTATATTGCCTTATAAAAAGTTAACAATAATTACTTCTACTTTATAATGCACAATGCTACTACAGTTATTATTATTATTATTATTATTATTATTATTATTAATGCGAAGATGCTACTATCACACAATTGCATGATAACCATAGCAACATCTTTCAAGAAAGCTGATTGAAGCATGCACAGGAAAAATGCATGCCTCTTCAGATAAAAATAATCATTTCTTTATAGATAATAATAATAATAATAATAATAATAATAATAATAATAATAATAATAATAATAATAATAATTGCTGAAGCATTTTTTTAATGCTAGAGAGCCAGCTGCTTTTGTATGTAGACACAACTGTTGTGTGTGCAGAAGTCATTATGTAAAATCTTAATAGATGCTTGTGTTTGTTTTTTTCATTCTTTAACTGAACTCTTCTGTTATTGGAGGGTTGTTTGGGTAAAAAATCATCTATAAACGCTTTCTTAATAGTATTTGTAACTAACCAATGTACCTAGACTTGCCTAGATGTAGAAATTTTGCTTCTTCACTGGGTTGTATTAAAAGAGAAGTAAGAGAATGGTAAATCTACCTTTGAAATCATCTAGCCTTTATAAGCAAACACAACATATCATTATTGTTCATCATTCTTATTCAATATCTTTCTTAAGGTGATGAGCTCACAGAATTGTTAGCACACTGTATAGAATTAGAGGTATTTCGCCTGTCGCTACATTCTGAGTTCAAATTCCACCAAGGTCGGCTTTGTCCTTCATCCTTTCGAACTTGATAAATTACCAGTGAAACACTGGTATCGATATAATGGACATAATCCCCACCCCAAGCTGCACTTGTGGCAAAAATTTCGAGGTCCTCGAACCCACAAGAATCAACAAGTGAAACAGAGACAGACAGAAACAAGAAAAATGCCCCTGGTATTTGAATACTATACAAATATGCCTTTAAAAAGACTTTTCTTTTAAATTTACCAAAATTTAATTTGTCAAAGGTTTATTATTCATATCTACTTTTGAAGAGATCTCTTGGATCGAAACCGGTACTGTTATGTTCTTTATAAAAGTATTTTAGCATTTTCTACTTTGTCTTTTTTCC
>NC_068985.1:92562889-92567698 GCF_001194135.2 Octopus bimaculoides | reverse complement strand
GGCAGGGAATCGTTAATTAGTAATAAAATTAATAATTAACAATTTTGCCGAGTAGCTCAGTATGAAAAAAACCTTTGACTGCTATTTCTGAATTCTCAGTATGTTGGAGAAGCAGGCTCCTGCTAATCCCTGTATATTTATGATTATATATATATATATATATATATATATACAATGGGCTTCTTTCAGTTTCTGTCTACCAAATCCACTCACAAGGCTGTGAGTAGAAAATACTTAAGCAAGGTACCATGCAGTGGGACTGAACCCAAAACAATGTGGTTGGGAATCAAGCGTCTTACCACACACCCACTCATATACATAAAGGGCTGCTTCTTGTAATCTTTTTCTACCAGATCCACTCACAAAACTTTGGCTGGCCTAAAGTGCCAAGCAGTGGGTCTGAACCCAGAACCATATGCTTGAGAAGCAAGCTTATTACCACACAGCCACTTTTGCACAGAAACAAATATAAAAGTGCAAAAGTTGAAGAATAAATTACTCTGATTTCTTTGGTATTTGAAACCACATACAAAGTTTTTGAAGATATTATTAAATGAGAAATTTTAATAGCTCTGTGTTCCTGTATGTAGTCTTGAAGCAAGGTCATTGAAAAATATTGAAAATGTACCAGTGAAAAAGAGAAAGAAAGAGTGTGAGGCGGAGAGAGAAATTTCCACTCTGTTACAAATATCAACCCCTCGTTTTCTCTTTTCTTGAATTATTCCTATTTTATTCCCAACAAGATCTTGGATTTCATTTTCTCTAAACTTTTCTGGAATTATTCTTTGTGTGCAAAGTTCAGAAAGCATTTGTTGAGAAATGGTGATGATTGTTGACAAACTTACAATGATTGACATTTATAGATATAGTTAAAACAGGCAGCCAATTTTCCTCATTAATTTTGGAAATAATGAAGAATTTGACAAGATTTAGTAAAATAACTTTTTCATTAACAAGAATGTGTTTGGAATATAAGGTTCTTAGAAAAAATTCAGATGAAAGGTTTTGATAATGATGACAGCAATGATAATGACTATGATGACAACTGTGATAAACGACTATGATGACAAAGATAATTAGCTCTAATGAAGATATGAATCGAGTGACAATTATCTAAAGATCCTTGCTTGATTATTAAATCGACTTGAAATGATCCTTGTCTAGATTGTTAAGAAGGAAAGATACTAGCAGATGATAAGTAAATGACTATTAGCAGCCAATGAGATTAAAATCGTTCTTTACAGAGAAAAATGAACAACTTGTTAATCTTCCATGGTAATATTAAACATAAGAAAGACAGGTAAAAAAAGAAACAATGGTGAGGTTATTGTGTCCTGAGTTTTATTTCATGTGTTAAAAGTTATGAAAGTTGGTTATACTAGCAAACATGGAAGGATATAGGGTTAAACAACTAGCTTTGTAATTATGGGGTTCCAAGTTTAATCACATTATGTAAAATCTTGGGCAAGTTTCTTCTACCACAGGAATGAAATTAAGCTGTCAGAAAAAACTGTGCTAAAGCCTGCTGGATTAGTCCTTAAGTAGGTAGTTTTAAGAAGGTGTTCAATTTAGTATTACAACCATTTGGTGCTTGTTTGTTTAAGTGGAGGTTATTTGGTTGCAAGCATTTGGACTAAATCTACAATGAGAGAATTTCTTATAGTTCTTTGTCCCTTCACACAACTCATTTTCAAATCCCTGCAAAAGCCATGGGCTCTGCTCTTACTCCTCTCCCTAAACCATAAGAGTCAATCAACATATTTGATGATCTAAGATACCCATTTTTCTCAAAAAAAAGTCTCAAAACATCACCCTGGGTTCTATATGCAAAGTTGGGCCTTCCATAAGTTAACCCTGTTCTTGACACTTATTTCCCCCTGAAAATGTGTTACTGAAACTGGGAAGCATCTAATACACTTATGCATCTTTTATGCCATCAAATACAGCAGGACCCATAGCTAAAAACTCGATTTTATATGAATTTCCATGGAATTCTTTGAAAAAAATGTGCTGCTCAGTACCACCTGGCCCAAACTGTGGAATAATACAGGTTTTTAATTCGCATGGAATCGAGAGGAAAAGAAAAACATTACAAAACAAACTTCCTGCAATATCATGTCACAAAAAACTTATTTATGACCATTTATCGCAAGCTAAAATACATGTATTATATAAGTGACACTCTAATTATGAGATTATTAACGAATTTAAATTTCCAATATTGCATTAGTTGTCTTCCATCACTGTCCAAGACTGATAAGAGCAACTGATGACTTGGTGACAGTTTAGTAACTGTTTAATTTGAATCGTGGCAGCGAGTTATAGGGATGGGAAGAGACACAAGTTTTTAGAGGTACAAAAAAGCTTAAAAAAGTATGAAAAAATTTATGACAAGAATCATATGAAAAACAATTATTTAGTTTGTGATTGATTTGGCTTTATTTTATCTATTATTTCTTTTTTCCTTTATTTCCTATTCTAAACCCATTTTTCCATATTTGTATGGATTAAATTAATTGATTGCTCTTCTTGCTGTTAATTGTTCAGACAGACTAGAACAGTAATTACTCCTAATTAGCTTTTTCAATGTCTCCGCATTATACATATAGTCTGTCTTTTATTAGTTTCATTCATTAGACTGTGGTCATGCTGGGGCACCACCTTGAAGAATTTTTAGTTGAATTAATTGACCCCAGGACTAGTAATTTTTTTTATCTAAAGCTTAGTACTTAATTTATCTGTCTCTTGCTGAACCGCTAAGTTATGGAGACATAAAAACACTGACACCATTTTTCAAGCGATGGTGGAGGACAAATAAAGACACACATATACACACTTATGTATGATGGGCTTTTTTTCAACTTCCATCTACTAAATCGCCTCAGAAGTCTTTGGTTAGTGTAAGGCTATAGTAGAAGACACATGCCCAAGGTACCATGCAGAGGGACTGAACATAGAAACAAGTGGTCAGGAAGCAAGCTTCTTACCACACAACCACCCCTGTGTCTAAATGTTAAGATTAACTAAATTTGAATAAGTAGAACCATTTGCTTTATTCAACAGCAGAACATAATAACTTGTAATAGTAAAATTCAAACTCAACATTATATACCCAGAGTGCAAAAGTAGGTATACAGTAAAAATCACATCAGTGTTATAATACATAATTCATAAAAGTCATTAGCACAATAAATTAGTTAGCCTCATTTTTGATATTTTCAGTGTTGTTAATCATAATAGTATATTTATCGTAACTATAATAATTATCGTAACTTTTAATTGTTTTTACAAAAACAAATGAGTATTGTATGTGTTTTCTTTTCTCATAACTGTATATAATTTTGCAGCACCCACCCCTGTATATTAGCTAGCATTCAATAGTGTACCTATATTTCACAGCCATATGTTTTCCATATATATATATATATATATATATATATATATAATCATTAATAAATCATAGGGCAGCAAAAAAAATTTTTGAAATTTAATTTACCACCAGTGGTCCAGCGAGAATAAAAATTAGTCAATAGACTAAATGAATTATATATGTATATATATATATACAGAGATACAAGCAATAAGGTTAGAGAAAAGTAAGCTGAATAGATAGATTATTAGAATGTGACTTGGAACATTGGAAGTCTTTCTTAAGTATGGCATATCAATTATCTGAAATTTGTGAAAAGAAGTTTCATTACCATTCCACAATATCAAAAGATCGCCAACAATGCTGCAAGAATTCCAGTCTGAAAGGTATATCGCAATCTTCCAAGAATTTAAATAATTGACCACATTATCTTATGAATGATATATGGAAAACTGTTTAGGAACTATTAACTATACTTAACTACCTCCTCTTTAAAATATTCCAGTATCAAATAATATATTTTATGCATATACATACATAAATATGTATATATACATACACACACACACACACACACACACACACATGTATATATATATATATATATATATATATATATATATGTGCACACACACCCGAGTAAATGATACAAAATGGCACTCAACACCCTAAGTAGGAGTAATTATATTATTATTTAAAACAGTTTGATTTGGCTGCATGTGAGAAAGTTTCACTGGCCTCTTACAGAAACCTACCTCATTCAGGCCTACTATTACTGGTCATAATAATAATAATAATAATAATAATAATAATAATGATGATGATGATGATGATGATGATGATGGTGATAATTTCATTTATTTGCCACAAATGGGAAGGATGAGGTGGGGGGCAATACAAAGACAGACATAAAGGGTTGGGGTTTACTTATGAAATGATAAAAAAGAAAGAAAAAAGTATACACTGAAAAGAAGGGACATATGCATAGCATACAAAGGTTTAAAAACAAAAAGAAAGTGGCCGGGAGGATGATAGAGATGTGGCCCTCCTGATACAGGAAGGCCTCCATGAATAATTGAAGAACCCCACTGTATCTGAAATTTCCCTGAAACCCCCCTTGAAGTAAGTGCCCTCTCCAATTCTTTCTCTCCGACTCACAGGACTACACTTAGCGAGGCACCATCCACTTTTGCCATTTTCGCAACTTTCACCCACCTTTCAGTAAACTCACTCGAGGACAGCACTTCTCTCTCCACTCTCAATTTCCTTTTCAAGTGAAACTCGAAGAAGTCAATGAGAGTTCTACCAAAGAGGAATGTATCTGTCCTCATGCCTTTCAGCCTTGTCCAGCAAGCAACCTCTTTGACCACAGCCACCACGCAAAAGAAAACTTCCTTGCCTACTGGATTGAAGGAGGGCAGCGGTCTGATCATCGAATG
>NC_068985.1:92557402-92562483 GCF_001194135.2 Octopus bimaculoides | reverse complement strand
ATGTATGTATGTGTGTGTATGTGTTTGCGTCTGTGTCCCCCCAACATCGTTTGACAACCGATGTTGGTGTGTTTATGTCCGGGTAACTTAGCAGTTCAGCAAAAGAGACCGATGGAATAAGTAGTAGGCTTACAAAGAATAAGTCCTGGAATCGATTTGTTCGACTAAAGGCGATGCTCCAGCATGGCCACAGTCAAATGACTGAAGCAACTAAGAGATATATGTGTGCGTGCAACTGAAGGGGAAAAGAATTAAAAAGAAAACTGAGTTGTTTGGAAGAAATATCTGAAGAGAAAATTTTTCATTCATTAAACACAAATGTTGCCAGAAGTAAAAGCCAAGACTTTGATGAAACGGAGCTTGTAAATGTATTAGAAATATTTTTGGTTGCCTAACGTGATGAGCTGGCAGAAAGATTAGCACATTGGGCAGAAATGCTTAGCAGTATTTCGTCTGTCTTTACATTCTGAGTTAAAATTCTGCCGAGGTCAACTTTGCCTTTCGTCCTTTCAGGGTCAATAAATCCAATACCAGCTGCATACTGGGGTCAATCTAATCAAACGGTCCCCTCCCTAAAAATTTCGGGCCTTGTACCTAGAGCAGAAAATATAATTTTATGGTGGGGAGCTGGCAGAAACATTAGCACACTGAGGCTATAGTAGAAGACAGTTGTCCATACAGTGGGACTGAACCAGGAACCATATGGTTGGGATGCAAACTTCTAAGCATACAGCCATGCCTACATACATACATTTTTTTTTTTACTTGTTTCAGTCATTCAATTGTGGCCATGCTGGAGCACTACCTTTTAGTTGAAGAGATCGGCCTTTGGACTTATTCTTTGTGGGCTTGGTACTTATTCTATCGGTCTCTTTTGCTGAACCACTAAGTTATGTGGATGTAAACACACCAAGCAATGGTAGAGAGACAAATGCAGACACAAACACACACACACACACACACACACACACAGAGAAATACACACATACATATATACCGCATTTGATAGCCTATAAGATGCACGAGTGCCCAGAATGTACCCTAGCCTAGGCTATATGTGTATAAAATAAATTACCTCTAAAATAATGTTATAATTCCTCCACTTACTGGTATAACTTTATGTTATTACCGGTAATTATAAACAATTTATTGAATCTACATTCGATATAAACTGTAGGTGATTGCTCACCAATAGATGGCAGCACCTGTTTTGTAAACATACATACCGTTTTGAGCGAGTTTTGAGCCTACATTGAGTGCATTGGAAGCAGAGGTATTTTTTAAGCCACTTTGGGGTAAAAAAGGTGCGTCTTATAGGCCATTAAATACAGCATATATGACAGGCTTCTTTTAGCTTCCGTCTACCAAATCCACTCACAAAGCTTTGGTCAGTTTGAGGCTATAGTAGAACGCACTACTAGGTGCAATTCAATAGGACTGAACCCAGAACCATGTGGTTGGGAAGCAAGCTTCTTGCCAGACAGCCATACGCATATTTATTATCTGAGGTTGAACAATAAATGATTTAATTGTTAAGAAAGGGAAAATAGGAAGTAAATAAAAAACAACAACAAATATGAAACTAAAACAAAGCAAAGCATCCATTGTGATTTTTTGACCTTCTGCTCTCCACAATTTCCTCTTCATGGCAACCACCACCACTACCAATACCACCACCACCACCACCAATGCAGCTTCTAAGACAATGTAACAGTCATGAATGGAATTGGGATACAATAAGGGAGAACAGGTGGTACATGGTTACATCCATATTATTACCACACATACATATGTATGCGTGTGCATGAGTGTGTGTGTATATATATATATATATATATATATATATATATAAATATACACGTGCAAGTGTATGTGTGTGTCTATATGTCACATGTTATGAACACATGTGCAATGTGTGAATTCAAAATGAAATAAACAAAAGGAAATAAATGGTAGAAAATGAAGTTATATAAATGAACTGCCATAGAAACCATAGCTAAGCCTGACTCCTCTCGACTCGTTTCACAGTTTGAATCTGTCATCATTCAGATTTCATCAGAACCAAACATGGTTGAAGCCTCTACACAATATCAGTGATTATTATTATCATTCCAATATATTTCTACTGATGTTTACTTCTTTCATGATTGTACTACAGATGGAAATACATAGTCTGTGTTGTCAATTTTGAATATAATCAAGAATTGAAAAGACTTTATAAAATGACATTTTCATTGATAAGATGGTGTTTGTAATATAACCTAATATCATCATCATCATCGTCATCATCATCATCGTCACCACCATCACCATCGTCATTATTTTGCGTCTGTAAGTTTCTTGAATAAAATTATGATAAAAGCTTTTAATCTTTAATATGAAGATATTAAATATCTTCATATTAATCTGTTACTATTTTAACCAGCCATAACCAGCCATAACCAGTCCCAATATTCTTCCTGTTTCAATGTACAAACAGGCTAGATTTGGCCTCTCACACCTACCCTACAATGTCATTCTAAAAATAGACAATTCCATCATTAAAATTTTGAAGCTGTGACATAACTGCATGATTAATTCAAAGCAATGTGAATAAAGAAGCATTACATTTGACAAAATAATTTAAATTCTAAAGGAGTTAGAGAACAGCAATAGCAGGGAACTCTTTGGCTTTGCTGAAGACAAAGCAACCTCCCTAATGCTGGTGTTACAATTAAATGCACTCAGTATTCTCTGTAAATTGGTTGATAAGAAAAGCAAGCGGTCGTACAAGTTATGCTAAAATAGCTTGTGTGAGTGAGACACAATGTTTTGATTGATGTAGAAGGACAGTAACTCTGAATAAGAACTGATACAGATTGTGATGATCGGTTAAACCCATGCAGTCTTAGAGAACTGGAGTAAATGAGGATGGCATTAAAACGATAGATTTTGTATAGGGTAGGTTGGTATTAAAAGGGTTAAATGGAATTAACAAATATTTTACATGAAATTTCTTAGTGCAATATTAATATTATTGTTGAATATATTAAATTTTTTTTTTTATTGCCCACAAGGGGCTAATCATAGAGGGGACAAACAAGGACAGACAAAGGGATTAAGTCGATTACATTGATACCAGTGCGTAACTGGTACATAATTTATCAACCCTGAAAGAACAAAAGGCAAAGTTGACCTCGGTGGAATTTGAACTCAGAACGTAACAGAAGAAGAAAAACCGCTATGCATTGTGCCCAGTGTGCTAACGTTTCTGCCAGCTCACCGCTTTAGAGAAATTACTGTTATTGTTAAGTTGCTGCTACACTTGAAGTGAGTTAAAATCACTGGCTGAGCTTATGAAGTTGTGGTTTAAAACTGTTGACAGTTTGGTAAGCAAAATGAAAACATAAACAGGAGGAGGTTGCAGAAGAGTTCATTTCTGGATGAAGAGAGATAAAACAACAACAAAAAAAACATGGGTTCCATAGAGGGTCTTTTGAAATAAGATACAGTGGAAGTGTGTGTTGGGGATAGAAACAGTGAATTAATTAACTGGCTTTAAGGTAGCTACAGAACAGAGCTGGTGTGTGTGTGTGTGCACGCACACACGCAGGTGTGAGTCCATGTGTATACATATATACATACATATATATATATATATATATATATATAGTATATATATATTATATATCTATTATATATATATATCTTAATATATGTATATATTTATTATTATATATATATATGTGTTATATATATATATATATGTGTTATATATATATATATATCTATTATATATTCACACACGTACATACACACTCACTCACTCACACATGTACACACGCATATATATATAGAGAGAGAGATACATATGTACATATATGTGTATGTCTACACAGCTGTTTGCATTAGCCATACTACTGTGTGTGTGTGTGTGTGTGTGTGTGTGTGTGTGTGTGTGTGTGTGTGTGTGTGTGTGTGTGTGTGTGTGTGTGTGTGTGTGTGTGTGTGTGTTTGTGTGTGTGTGTGTGTGTGTGTGTGTAGAATGAGAGGTTAGAGTATTAACAAAACATCTAAAAGACAGAACCATGGGAGCATATTATTTGAGATAAAGGTGAAAGAGTGCATGTTATTTTAATGGCTGATGAGAGTTGGAAAAGTGTTCAGTGATGAAATGTGGGACTCTCTTAGGAGTTTACTGTTTTAATATTTTTGCTTTGCCCTTGAGATGGTTGTTCAGGGATGGTGGAAGAGAGTGGGGCTCAAGTCAACCCTGCTTGGGCAGAAGTCCAATGGATGGTAACTAAACCAAATCCTCGGGAAAATTTTACATAATCCAGTACCGAATGATCTTGTTGATCATTCAGATGAAATTCCATGGATTTTAGGGGGGAAAAAATTCTATTCCATACAGGTGCAGACATGGCTGCGTGGTAAGAAGCTTACATCCCAATCATGTGGTTCTGGGTTCAATCCCGCTGTGTGGTATCTTGAGTGAGTATCTCTACTATAGCCTTGGGCTAGCCAAAAGCCTTGTGAGTGGATTTAGTAAACAAACATTGAAAGAAGCCCTCCCTATGTGTCTGTATGTGTGTGTATGTTCCACACCACTAGTTAACAACCGGTGTTGGTGTGTTTGCATTCTCATAACTTAGCAGTTTAGCAAAAGAGACCGACAGAATAAGTGTCAGAAGTCCTGGAGTTGATTCAGTCAACTAAAAATTCTTCAAGGCGGTGCTCCAGCATGGCCATGGTCTTAATGACTGAAACAATAAAAGATAAAAATAAAATAAAAATACAAAAGAAAAACAAAATAAAGCATAAAAGCCCTGACTCTTGGTTGCCTAGCTCTTTTCTTTTACTTGTTTCAGTCATTTGACTGGGGCCATGCTGGAGCACCGCCTTTTGCCGCACAAATCGAACCGCAGGACTTATTCTTAGTAAGCCCTAGTACTTATTCTGTTGGTCTCTTATGCCGAACTGCTAAGTTACAGGGAGGTAAACACACCGACGTCAGTTGTCAAGCGATGGTGGGGAACAAACACAGATGCACAAATAGATACATACCTGCATATACATATATATATATATATATATATATA
>NC_068985.1:92553054-92557093 GCF_001194135.2 Octopus bimaculoides | reverse complement strand
ATGAGAATGGGGTTTGGAAATTGAATCCAAGATTTTCCAAATTCTTAAGTATTTATAGAATATTGCCTGATGGAGCAAAGACCATAATATATCTTTTCTTTGTTCTTGTCTTTGGGCTGCAGTTGTTCTAGGAAACAGTCTTAAAGGATTTAAACAAACAAATCAATCCCAGTACATATTTTTTTCAAATCTGGGGTTTATTCTATCAGTCGCTTTTGCAGAACTGCTAAGTTACAGGGATGTAAACAAACCAACACTGGTTCTCAAGCAGTGGGAGTTAATAAACACAAAACACACACACACACACAATGGATTTCCATGCAGATTCTGACAACCAAATCCACACAAAAGGCTTTGATCAGCCCAAAACTATGGTAGAAGATATTTAGCGAAGGTGCCATACAATGGTACTGAACCCACAACCATAAGGCTGAGAAGCAAGTTTCTTAACCATACAGCCACACAGGCAAGTAACTTACTTAACTACATGGTAGGAAAGAAAAGGACATGAATAGAAAATGAAGTTCAGATTGAGCCCATTTTAGTACAAAAATGGTTTTCGAGCAGTAGTATATATCCAAAATGTGATCAATATAAAAAGCAGATAAAAAAGTAAAACGCTATACCATTGCAGATATAGAAGTATACGTAGGTGTGTGCATATGTAAATACACAAAAATTCTTGAATAAAGCTGCATATTTCATATTTAATATATCTCTTTTTCTCCCAGCTAACATTTTTATAATCATATGAGAATACAGCTGCCTATATTTGTGTAGTTTTCACTTGTAAATAATTTTGTTGTTTATTCAAATAAATTACAACTATTAAACTCTGTTTATTCCAGCTTACTGCCATCCTGACTATAATCTTCTACCACTTTTATGACTGACAGCAGACATGTTGACAAATGATAGAAAAATTCTCTTTTATTAATAGTCAACAAATTAGCAAGATTGTTTATCTCTATGATACACCAGATAAAAATCAGTCAAAAAAAAAAACAACAAAAAAACAAAAAACTTTTTGTGAAAGTGAATTCTGCAATAGATATGTGATGTGTGTAGTGACATCTGTCATTAAAATATCTAGTTTATAAAAGCAACAAAAATTATACAGAAACAAAGATAAGGAAACAAAAGTACAACTTTATGACAGCAATTTAAAACAATTAGAAGCCATGGAGTCATATAAGCAATATCTATTTGAGCAACTACGTATGGCAAAGCAAATTTATCTCATAACAATATTATTATTAGGTAGAGTATGGGGATAAAAATGCAATCTTTCATGTTGCAGGAATCAATGTGGTTTCTCAACCTACTAGAAATAGCAACCTAACTTTCCTCAAATCACATGGCTTTATTTACATTATTCACATTTGATGGATATTTGTCCTCATCTTGTTTGTTGTTAACACAACGTTTCGGCTGGTATACCCTCCAGCCTTCGTCAGGTGTCTTGAGGAAATTTCGAACATGAGTTCTCATTCCTAAGCTATTTTTCGATGGTATTATTATTATTATTATTATTATTATTATTATTATTATTAAGGGCATCCAGCTGTAGAAACTCTGCCAAATCAGATTGGAGCCTGGTGTAGCCATCTGGTTCACCAGTCCTCAGTCAAATCGTCCAACCCATGCTAGCATGGAAAGCGGACGTTAAACGATGACGATTATTATTATTATTATTATTATTATTATTATTATTATTATTATTATTCAGGTCAGCCGAAAAGTTGTGTTAACAACATACAAGATGAGAACAAATATCCGTCAAATGTAAATAATGTAATTAATGTACATAATTCCTCATCTCTTAAATATAGAACTGTATCACATAGCTTTATCTTTTACTTGTTTCAGTGAATAGACAGTGGCCATGCTGGGGTAATGCCTTCAATGCTTTGAAAGGGTTTTAGTTGGGCAAATTGACCTCACTAACTTATTTAAGTCCGGTATTAGCATTGGGCTACAGTAGAAGACACTTGCTTAATGTCCCATGCAGTGGAGGACTGAATCCATAAAAAAGAACCTGGATCAGACAAGTTGGTCACACCTGGAAAGTCTTTGAACATAGTCCTACTCAATTAGGATTGCCTTGGTGTTAAAGAATAACAACAAAAACGTCAATCTTAGGGTTTATATGTTTGGTTTTATGGGTCTTTAAACCATCTTCTCTCTCGACACCTGAAGTGTTCTAACAAGCTGAAAATTAGATGCTTTCGTCTTTTCATGTCTCAAGAAGCTGATAATATTTGAAATTCCATGTACAACATGCACAAAAGGCCAAAACTGTATAAAAGGAAATGAACAGCCAAGATATTCCAAAGTCGAAATTGAATTTGAAATATATGATTTCTGCACATCATTCTAACCTTCTTCTCTTGAAGATGTGATTTATAACGCAGAACTTCACTCAAAGTTTGAGAAATAAAGAAGACAAATAACAAACTTGAAAGAAAGAAATGACCTGGTGTGAGGTGATAAACTCATCCAGGTTTTAAAAGCTGCAGAAATATTTCAGCAACATGTTTTAAATAACTAACACATACATATATATTTTAACAATACAGTCTAGAGTTATATGAAATTTACAAGAAGGAAATACATTCTTCTCCAGTATATTTATTTCTTTTTCATCTTTCACATCAAATTTATTTCAAGGAGGTTTTGAGAATCATTAATATTTGATATTTTAAAAGATGCTAGACAGTTGAGTGTTGGCCATATTTAATTCTGTCTTTTCCAATTCTGTGTTTAAATCCCAATAGAGCACTTCCTTTTTTTTTCCTCTCTCTCTCTCTCTCTCTCTCTCTCTCTCTCTCTCTGTCTGTCTCTCACTCACTCACTGGTAGAATAAGCACTAGCAATACTGTTGAAATTGATTCATTCAACTTATACTTCTTCTGTTATATAATTCACCTGGTGCCTTTAAATGGAATCAATATTTCATATTTTGGCCCGGAAGTAGATTGACCATAACATGGCAGGGGAGAAAATATATCAAATGGTAGATGTGAGAGAATATGAATGGAATGTTGCTGCTGGTGAATGAAAGGAGGAAGAACAGTAATCATTATCCATCAACATCAGATGGAACCCCTAAAAGAGGATATATGGCTGACTGTACATTCATAGATATCTATACCATCTGGTTAATAAATATGAAGCATGCAAAGATTCTGGAGCCAGAACAGGGTAGGAGTAGTAGGAGTGGTGGTGGTGGTGGTGGTGGTAATAGTAGGAATTGGTAGGGAATTTACAGAGGGCCCCTAGAGTTAAACAGAAAGTGGCAGGGATAAGGGGCAATGCTGGCATCTGTTGTTTTCTATTCTATCCCCTAAACTGTCTGTAATCTCTATTCTCACTGGACCTTAAAAGTATGTTTTCTCTTCTCTGTTCACTTTTTAAAGTTTCACTTGATGGTTATACCTTCTTTAGGAACCATTAAAAAAAATTTTTTAACTATAAAAATGGAGTAAAATTAAATAAGCTAAACCAGATCAAAGTAGTTCATGAAAAAACAAAAAAAAAACAAAACAAAGGAATACAGAATACTTGTGTGGTCTTGTTACCCAACACAGTATCTTTAGGGTTCGATTCTGGTCAATGGAACTAATAATACTCACTGATCAGTTTCTGTGAAATTCAATATGAGAAAGTCTATGAAGTCACTTGATTTGCTAGAAATAGCAGTAAAATCTCCCTTAAATCACACTGCGATCTTAAAAATGGAAGTACTCACTGGATAAATGTCCTCTTCAAGATAAAATATTTAAATTGGTAAGACAGGATAGCCATGGCCAAAATGTCTTTGAACATAGATCTACTCGGCCAGGGTCTGCATGGGCAAAATACCACCAAATCTTTTAGTTAAGAATTCTCTTTTGTTGCATTTGTATAAATATTTTCAACAGCAGCGTGTATGCCAGTACTGCAATTAAATGTTTTCTGCAATCTTAATACTTGAAGAAGTAGAAAACTAATTAAACAGACAATGTAATGATTAATTTTTAATGGAACCCCCCCCCCC
>NC_068985.1:92551228-92553044 GCF_001194135.2 Octopus bimaculoides | reverse complement strand
TGTAATGATTAATTTTTAATGGAACCCCCCCCCCTCCAATACAATCAGTCAACTGGCTACATGCTACAATAACCAATCTACAAGAAATGCTGTGAAGATGGCTTGTTCCTCCTCAAGCCATGCATGGTTTCATTGGTGCATAGGTTCCCCACCTGGATGGTAAGCTGGTCCATTACAGGTGAGCTGCTAGATGCAGGAGGAAAGCGTGAGAAAGTCAACAGACTTTGCCATTATCTTCTGCCAGAGCAAGGTGGAGATTAGGTATTTCGCTCATAAACACACACATCGCCCGGTCTGAGATTCAAACATGCAGTCCCTCGACCACGAGTCCGCTGCTCTAACCCCTAGGCAATGTGCCTCCATGTGCTGTGAGGATTATTCTTATTCAATTTGAAGAAACACCACAACTTTATTAAATTTTCTTTCCATTTCTATTTAGTTTTCAAACCTGACAATTCTTTAACTCAAAAACCAAAGAATCTGACTTTTAAATCAAACTAGCTTTCAAAAGTAGCATCTCAAATAATAAGGTCTTTCTAAACTTGGCACAAGGCCAGCAATTTTGTGAGGCGTGAATTAGCAGAATTTATCAACCCTGTGCTCAACTGGTTCTTAATTTATCAACTCTGAAAGACTAAAGAGTTAAGTCAACCATAGTGGAATTTGAACCTAAAACGCAAAGATTCAGAACAAATGCTGCTAAGGTATTTTATCCAAGGAGCTGACTATTTTGCTATTTTAAGGCTAATAATAATCCTTCCTACAAAAGGCACAAGGCTTGAAATTTTGGGTGAGGGGAAAAGTTGATGACATCACCCCCACCCCCTACTCAAGTGGTATTTATTTTATTGCTTCCAAAGTGAAGAAAGGCAAAGCTGACCTCAGCGCAATTTGAACTCAGACAGAAAGCCACTTAGCATTTTGTCCAGCATGCTAATGGTTTTGTCAGCTCGTCACGTAAATATCAATATTAATAATAATAATAATAATAATAATAATAATAATAATAATAATAATAATCTTAGTTTTAATATTGTCTTAAATTTGGTAATGAGACAAAACTGTATCCTTTGTCATACAACTGAACATTGATAAAAGTCCCTCACTAATTAATGCGTGAACCAAAATCTTTCATGAAAAAGTCAGCAGAAAGGTCATATCCACCAACAATTGATATGGATGCGATAATGGATGTGACAATTATCAACAGTATGAGTGTATGCATGTATGTATGTATGTGTGTGTGTATATACATATAAATATATATATATACATACATATATGTATATATATATATATATATATATATATATATATATATATATATATATATATATAGACACATGCATGCTCACACACTTACACGTATATATATAAAATTTATTATTGAGGAGTCTTTCAAGTCATTATAAATGCTGCCAAGAAATGTGATAGCACCAATTAAACTAATGAAAGTATATAAATCTTATCTAATAATAATGGCAGAGAAAGGTTTGGAAAGATAAAAGAAAAGTTAATTTAAGTATGGGCATGATAAGATTAAGAATATCTGAGAATAATTAGATATATTTGCAAAGATAAATTGTTTTGTGCTCAAAGGAAAAATAGACAATACAAGCAATAAATAAAAATATGCATGTAGATATATATAGACACATATGTATAGATACTCATATACATACATACATACATACATACATATATACATACATACAGAGTGTGTTCAGATATATATGTGTTAACATGGATGTATGCTTGTGTGTGTGTATGGGTGTGATGTGTGGGTGGATGTATATATATATATGTATGTATGTAT